>NW_028292571.1:11142707-11303220 GCF_029948245.1 Actinia tenebrosa | reverse complement strand
AAATTCTCAAGACCAACAAGTCGATTGGATTGGACCAACATTAGTGCTCGACTTCTTCAAAGGATTATGCAGATGTGATCGCTCAACAGTTACTAAATCTACTTAACTTTCTATCAAGCTCCACTCGTTTCTTGTATTGGAAATGTGCTAAGGTCAAGCCCTGTTTAAAACTGGGGATCGAATGATGCCACCAAAACTTCGAACCATCTAGATTCTTCCGACTTTGAGCAAATCTCGAAACGAGATGTCCACTGCCCAACTTTACGAACATCTGAGTACAACACTCTATTGCTGAAAAGCAGGTTGGGCTTTCGACCTAAAAGTCACATCAACTGCAGTTAGCCAGCTTGCAGATGACATTCTACGTAACATGGATTAACGGTAAACTATGTGGAGCTGTCTCTTGGATATGTCAAAAGGCCTTGGACACCGTAAACCACACGAGTCTAAATTGAATTAAACTATCTTAGCTGGTTGTTCGTGACAACTGTTATGAGAGAGAAAATTAATGTTTTACAGACCAAGCTAGACATCAGTTTTCTAATTACTATGTCTGATCGTAGAAAAAAGATAAAGAACGATCAGATTACTTATTGAAAATATCGATATAAGATTCAGAGAAAAGGCGCCATTCACCGCACGAGTTGAGATGATGGTATGCTGAATTTACAAGTAAACACTTAGCTCCTCCCATTAGCATACACCTATGGTGACAACTAAACCACTTCTTTACCCCTTGCTTAGTTATTGTACCACTATTCTTTTAAAATCTTATGATATATTATTCCGTAGACCTTTCTTAAATTTAACAATAATTCACATATTATCTTTAGTTTAAGTTTGTTAGTCATGGTTTTCACTCGTATTATTCTTAATAGCTATCGCCACCAGGGAATTTACTATTTCCATAGCATCAAGGCACAGCGATGCTAATCATATTATTAGAATGAACACCTGTCATGAAGTTATATTAAATAGGGCTCATGTAATTAGTTTAGTCAAGAGGAGAGAAAGTAGAATAAAGATCCCGAGTGCTCTACCGAGAGCGGTCCATCCCCTAACACAACGATCCAAAATGGTTGGACTCTTACTTGTCATCAAGATGGCTACGCACTACTTGTGGCTTAGAGGACAAGCCCATTACCAGGCCACATTGGTGTACCTCAGGAAGTTCCTTGGGCTCTTGGTTAATCATATACATCAACGACTTCCATGTGTCCGCCATTCTAAAGGATACCTATACGCTGACGATCAGTATTTGTTACTATTTCTCCTCCTAGTCCTGACATAGAGATAACTTAATGAAGATCTCAAAGTGGGTTAGTGAGTGGTTAAGTCAATCATGTGACCTTGAAGAACCAAAACTAATGCCATGCTGTTTGGAAGCAAGAGAAAGACCAACATCTCCACCATCTCCATACAGGCCACCTCAAAGACATCGAGAGAGTTCAAGATTAAATTACCTTGGTGTGGTCTTTCCAGCATATGTCTTGGTCTGCTCATGTTGAAAACAGATGACCAAAATCAACAAACGTTTGGTCTCCTGAGGCGAATCAAACATCTTTTGCCCTAAATTCCGCTAGACTCTTGTATTTCAACAGCTTGGTCCTACCGCTTTTTGATTATGGTGATATTGTTTGGGGAGATAAGATAATCTCACGCTTTATGGAATCTCTCAAACCCTGCACAACAAAGCGATCCAAGATCATCCTGGATCGACCTCCATACTCCTCAGACATCTGATGCTCGGAAAGAACTAATTGGATGGAACTCAGTAAGCACAGATACTACCATCGATGTTTATATATATTCAAATGTAAAAACAGATTATATCATCAAATCTAAAGCTGAATAAGCTCAATGAGCATGGCTACAACACGAGGCATGGAAGCGAGTTTCGCTTACCACGACCCAAAATTAACTGGGGAAAACAAACAATGCAGTTTCAAGCCATGAAAGAATGGAACAATCTGAGTGACACTCTTAAACAGTGTTCTAATATCAACCATTTTAAATCGAATTTCTTTTAAAACCTGTAACCTAAATAATTTGAAACTTTTCATCTTTTACAATTTTACATACTAGTAATAATGATGTTGACTTTTCAGTAACGAGCTGGTTTCGATATTCAACCCAAATTCTCTTTTTGCATATTATTGTCAAAATATCTTATTTATCAGGACCTTCTTGAAAATCACATTTATAAGTGAAGAAGCTTCCTGTTTTAAAATATGAATGTAAATAAATAAATAAAATAAATAAATAAATAAATAAATAAATAAAATAAAGTAAGTAAGTAAGTAAGTAAGTAAGTAAGTAAGTAAGTAAGTAAGTAAGTAAGTAAGTAAGTAAGTAAGTAAGTAAGTAAGTAAGTAATAAGTAAATAAATGAATAAAATAAATGAATGAATGAATAAATACCTGAACGAGAATAAGAATAAATGAATAAATGAAACTAAATGAATAAATGAATAAATGAATATGAATAAGAATAAATGAATAAATGAATAAATGAATAAATGAATAAATGAATAAATGAATAAATGAATAAATGAATAAATGAATAAATGAATAAATGAATAAATGAATAAATGAATAAATGAATAAATGAATAAATGAATAAATGAATAATGAATGAATAAATGAATAAATGAATAACTAAATGAATAAATGAATAAATGAATATAAATGAATAAATGAATAAATGAATAAATGAATAAATGAATAAAATGAATAAATGAATAAATGAATAAATGAATGAATAAATGAATAAATGAATAAATGAATAAATGAATAAATGAATAAATGAATAAATGAATAAATGAATAAATGAATAAAGAATAAAATAAATGAATAAATGAATAAATGAATAAATGAATAAATGAATAAATGAATAAATGAATAAATGAAAAAATGAATAAATGAATAAATGAATAATGAATAAATGAATAAATGAATAAATGAATAAATGAATAAATGAATAAATGAATAAATGAAATGAATAAATGAATAAATGAATAAATGAATAACTGAATAAATTAATAAATTAATAAATGAATAAATGAATAAATGAATAAATGAATAAATGAATAAATGAATAAATGAATAAATGAATAAATGAATAAATGAATAAATGAATAAATGAATAAATGAATAATGAATGAATAAAATGAATAAATGAATAAATGAATAAATGAATAAATGAATAAATGAATAAATGAATAAATGAATAAATGAATAAATGAATAAATGAATAAATGAATAAATGAATAAATGAATAAATGAATAAATGAATAAATAAATAAATAAATAAATAAATAAATAAATAAATAAATACAAATTCTCCTTACATACTTGTGCATTTGCAATAACCAATCAGATTGCGCGAAAGAAGACCCTTAACCAATCAAATTGCGAGTTTGATACACGCCTCCAAGCATGAACTTCAAGTTGAAAATTTCTTATATTAAAGCGAGAAGAAGCCAAACTTTAGCGACTTTCTCCCTTGAGAAAGAGGCTTTTACAAGCAAATCTTGATAAAATAATAATTCCAAAGCTTAACCAATGGCTTTAGTCATTCTAGACCGAAAAGAAAACACTATTTGGAGAGCTAGAACTCGCTAAATTCAAGCTTGATTTCCGTCGGTGTTGTCGAAAGAGTTCGTCGAAATTCTCCGAGTTCAGGCTGGCAAATCTGGATTTTTTCTTTTTTGTTGAAGGCTCTTCTGGTGGTTCTACTATTTCAGAGATTTCCTCAGGAAAGTCAAAGTTTAAGCTCGGAAAATTAGCCATATTCTACTAATTTCACTGGAGTTATGACTATTGTGTACAAGTACGACTTCCAAACAAAACTCAAATTTTCTCACGACACGCGTCACAACCTAGTCTCCCCCACAGCCGCTTTCAGTGTCGTCACGCAACGCTTTCTCCCCTGAGTAGCGGCTGCTTACCCGAGAACAACATTCCTTTCCTATGAATTAACCAATCACGGCTTAGTTATCGAAATCCAGGAACCATTCGCGCCATATGGAAAACAAGATGCGTCGAAGGCTTCGAGATAGCAGCTAAGAAATTTCGCATCAAGCAGTTTAATGATCATCAGAAAGACGCTATACGAAAGATTTTACAAGAAAGCAAGATTTCTTTAAAAATCTGCCTACTGGATATGGGAAATGGCTCAAAGGAATAAAATGTTTCGAGACAAGCTCGAGGACTTTTTGAATAACAGGAGTTCGAAGTTCTTGAAATTTCA
Source organism: Actinia tenebrosa (assembly GCF_029948245.1). Lineage (NCBI taxonomy): Eukaryota > Metazoa > Cnidaria > Anthozoa > Actiniaria > Actiniidae > Actinia > Actinia tenebrosa. The sequence goes on along the minus strand of NW_028292571.1, from coordinate 11,298,969 downwards.
TATAAACTGCTAACGCGACGTTAGAAGGTTGGCCATAAGATAACGCTTTAGCTAACGATTCGTGTTCACTTTTCACGACTTTTCTAACAGTGTGAACAAAACAAGACAAAACAACTTTTCTAACAGTATCAAATTGAGCTAATCCTCGCAGTATACGAGAAGTAATTACCAGAACTGTGAGCGTTACCCAGAAGTTTTAATACAATGAATACCCGTGGTAGTCAACGGTGTGACAGTGTCAGATTTAAAAGTTATTTAGCCTTTTTACGATTTTCTTTAGCTTTACACTGCATTCGTTGTTTAAAATAAGTGATCTGCGCGGCTCATCTTCTTCGTTTATTAAGAATACTTTCAGACTTTATATTCGAGTTCAATCTCTTAAATCTTGAGTCGTCTCGCTTAACTTCCACAAGTCTAAATTACGCTTTTTAAAAAAGTTTTCCAGTTTCTTTTTGCTTGTAATATTTTGGTACGATCTCGTTATGAGCAAGTACAAACTCGAATTCACTATCGGCGATAGCTAAACTTATAAAAATATAAATATTTTCTTTCTTTATGAACAAAGAAAACACTTAGTTCCGTCTCCAATAATTTTTTTTGGGCATTAAACATTTAACAAGAACGAATTCAATTTTAATTTCCCAAAGATTTTCTCCAACTTTCACTCAAAGTCGTCTTAGAATCATTTCTCTCGCGAATGTTTACAAGTTGTCTTGAAACACAATGACACTTATCTGATTGGTTGAACACAAACAATAGGAAAGGAATGTTGTGCTCGGGTAAGCAGCCGCTACTCAGGGGAGAAAGCGTTGCGTGACGACACTGAAAGCGGCTGTGGGGGAGACTAGTCACAACCGTGTTTGCACAGGGAAATGCAAACACAGCTCTAGGCCAATCACAGCACGCGTACTATCTGAATTATTTTATTAATTGTCATACATTTTTATTATATGTATAACTTTTCTAATGTCAGTTTGTGCTAAAATGTTGTCCCCCCTGAAAACCTCGACCAATTCTCGCGTTTCATGCAAAGTTTTCAGGCATTCATGTTTCTTGTCATCACTATTATGATTTTTGAGTGTTTGGGATTTCTGTGATTCTTTATTCTCGACTTTCACATCCCCATAATCCTTTGCGTTTTTGGGGGGTAACCAGAGGGTAAAAACCACTTATTTTGCGGAAGGCTGATTAAAAAATGTTGAAAATACCTTGTTTGGTATCCAAAGATAAAATGAAGAAGTAAAAAACAGAAAAAGATAGAGGCTTGAAGACGTTTAAGACCAAAACTCTTGATGATCTGTACACGCAAAAATAACTTGGAATAAACTGATAATCAATATTGTACAGATAAAAGCAGTTATAGTATAAATTCAATTAAGAAACCTTTCAATTTGGGACCGTTTTTTGATTGGTTACCCCCTAAAAAACGCAAGGCATTATTGGGATGTGAAAGTAGAGAATGCACTCTGGTCTCCCATGCTCACTTATACGACCTTTTGTCGCTATTATAACAATCTTTGGGTGCGGTTTGGGATTCCTGCGCTTTTAATTAAGGGACCCATAAGCCATGCGCTAGCGCACCATTTCGTCATACGCTTACACATTATTATATATCACTGTAATGATTTATGAGTGTTTGGGATTCCTGTGTTTCAGGGACTTTGTTGGTGATGATCGGTGACGTGACTGAGTGTTGGACCAAAGGTCTGTACCGAGCTCCTGTTCACCGTGTAAAGAACACTCATTCAGTCAGCCGCTACTCTGCTGCCTTCTTCTTTCAGCCCAACCTGAAGACAGTAGTGGAGCCTCTGGATATGCAAGCCACAAAGAACTACGAATACCATCCTACAAGGAAGGATTTGAAGATACCTTTTAGTTATGGGAATCAGCTCAAGCTAAACTACGACAAATACTTTGGTGGTGCAGCGACTAAAGTGCTGTACTGAGACCGCCCAACGAGACAATAATAATAAACTAAAGAACATGTAAAATATAATTTAACAAAAAGAGGTAAGGAACTGGTCAGAAAGTGAAGGAGTGGGCCATAAATGTTCAATTATCAAACGACCAAAAAAAAAAAAAATCACCCTTCCCTTGTTTTAAGCCCAATAGAGGCTTTGCACCATCACGTGACAGCAGCCATGTTAGATGTCAGGAACAATACAATCGTTTTACATAAGAAACTGAATGCAATTCCCGAGAACAAAGGGATTTTATTGTTCTGAATTCCATTTCAATTGGCAAGAAAAATTACCTTGTACTCGGACCCTGCTCCAATTATAACCAAAAACAATGGACCCGTAACTCCTTTTAGGGAATGCGGTCAACTTGGCTGTTCATTTAAGGCACAAAAGAAAGAAAGAAAGAAAAACAAAACAAAAAACAAAAACAAAAACAACCAACCAACCCCTGCTATTCATAACCCCTCCTCCCCTTTACTTTCTGACCAGTCCCTATGCTAAGGACGAGTGTCTAAGTTTAATTGATTGGCTTTAGTGCAGTCATTTTTACCTTCATCGATTCCTATGTTTATTCGTTATGATTAGATGAATAAGAAAATATACGTGAAACAATTGTTAAGGTGGCTGCCTACTTTTGAACGTTCGATTTGAGCCCACGATGTGCGCGCGCTCAAAAACCGCTGAAAAATCTACAAGATTTTATTGAAGAACCATACGCGTTTTGAGCTTCAACCGGGCAAAACTCTCAAATTTTGCTCGGGACTCTATATTTTTTGATAGCTCATTCGAAAAAACTCCTAAAAATCTAGGTTATATCAACATTTTAGGAAAAGTTTAAATCAGGAACACGTGAAAAAATAGATTTTTGTAGGGATTTTGTTCGACTTTATGAGATTTTTTAAGAGCACCGAAACTACAAAATATGACAAATCAATGTATCTCTCTGTCTTTCTGTCGAAAATATCCATGTATTATTGTAGAAGGATTGACTAGGCTTCGTTCGTGCAATCATATAGTCTGCAAATAACTATTATCTTATGAATCTTAATTTTTTTCCAATCTTTTCCGGTGGCGCAATTTTTACTCCAAAAGCTCGTGCGTAGGCTTCCATTATATGCTGATTATCTCCAAAACGAGCTCGGGACACCCTATTTTTCTTTCCAGATTTTGAATCAGCATTAAATTTCAATTCGGAAAATCGAAGTTTTAAGAAAAGCTTAAATCAATTTCCAAAAGTAGGCAGTCACCTCAAAAGAATTATCCAGATGCCATCGTCAAGGCAAGAACCTAACATCAACCCGCCAAAATTCAATGAAGACATACTAGCCAAAATATTTAATTGTAACCATTTGATTTGATTTCATTCTGTAACAAATCATGCGACAACATATCGTTATAACCTCAATTTTTGAGTCGGGTTTTACTTTGTGTACCCCTTTGTCACTGTAATGATTTTTTGGGCTGTAAAGGATGAAATTAATAATATAAAATCATATAAAAATCATATTTTGCACGTTATTTCATATTGTTATAGTCTTCTTTCCAGGTGTTAAGGAAAAAAGAGTAGCCAATCAAATCGTTAATCATTTTTTTTGAAAAAAGAATCAATCCCATGCGCCTTTGCGCGTCCAATCCCGCTTGAGGTGCAGGGGAAAAACAAAATGGCGGACAAAGAAAATACAAGGAGAAATGTTATTTAGCCGATATTTTAAGGCTTTAAAATGTTTCTGCTTTAAATAATATGTTGTCCAGATGAGACCAGAGACATTTACCTTCATCGGTCAGGTTATTTTTCATCGATTTTATTTTAAAAATGAACCTTTAATCGCTCTTGAAGTAGCTGAGGAAACTGAACTTTCTCGATTTCTTGATAAGATTTAACCTCAACCTCCACATGTTTTGGTGCAACTCGACGGCCACAAAACTGAAAAAAAACCCCCCCCGAAAATTCAGTAACATTAAGAATTGAAGACAGTTTTATATTTAAAGAGGAGAATCATCCATTTTATGGATTCGTATCGAAAACATTTCATAGCAATGCACAATACCCGTGTTTTGATATTGTGACCCGTCAAGTTCCTTAAATTCGCATGAGCGCGCAACCTTGAGAAAACGGTCTATATAGAAACCCTTTTGATCGATATCCACCAAAACTCATTTTTTCGTCTGTAATGGTCTAGTTGGTCGCTTGTAATTGGAAATCGCAGTAAACAACTAAACACGCAGATACGATGGGAAATGACTCGCTATCATTATCTGCGCATGCGAGACACTCGCCCGTGTGACGCCATCATTTCCGAAAGCCTTTTCATTTTCGCCTTTTCTCACTGATACGGGCCTCCGTTTTCAAATGTCTCCAACTCTAGAGAGCGTTTTCGAATGTATGCGCATTAGTGTAGACGCAAGGGAAACAAAAAGTAAAAGAGAAGAGAAATCAGATTTAACGAACTAGCTTTATTTCCAGTAAATATCTCTTGCATTTCTATCAAAAATACGCTGGGTTCCAGAGCATCTCTCGCCCCAGTTTCTCGGCGCTAGGATTCGAAGCGATAACGAAACCTACGACCAATAAGCACTAAAGCGAGAGCCTCTGAGACCCAGGGTACATCAAGAATAACTAACGTTAGAAACTATTTAAACTGGAACATAATCATTGCTATAAAGCATTTTGTCAAGGAAAATATATGATTAATTTTGAATTATAAATAACTTTATCAAAACGCTATATAAATCTATAAATTTCTATTTAACAGGAACTATTTTTTCGTCCTTTTTTATTTTGTTTGTTTAGATTGTTTTTGACGAGCGACGTTATTTTACCCTTTAACAACATGCGCTTGGGCGTTTGAAAAACTAATATCAAAAGAAATCAATAATAGTACTCCTTTGAATGCCTTGTATGATAACGGATAGGCTAATCAAGATCAGAACTACGTTTTTACTTACAGTGAGCACACTCCAACCAAGAACACTTCGATCTCTACCACCAAGAAGGCTAAAGGGATTATCTACGGTATGCATTTTTTTTAAAGTGACAAAGAACTCGAGTTGTTCACGGTTCTAGTGTTCTCAATGTAATATTGCCCTAAACCTCATTGATTGGCTAAGGTGGAAAAAGTATTAGCCAATCAGAAAACTAAAAATATATAAGCTGCAATGAAACTTGAGTGACTGGTTTGATGAAGTAGCATTAACCAATTAGTGAACTAGTACTATGTAACTAAGGAAGAACAGAAACCTTCGTGATTGGTTGAACTGAGAAATTATCAGCCAATCTGAGATATAGAACCAAGTTACTTTAGCAGGTCCTTTTCCTTGTCAAACAGAAACCTCAGCAATATCAAATAACAGAGTTACAGTCTACTACCCTTGGTATCCCCCTATTGTTTGACCTTAGGAAATAACAACCAATTAGAATGGACCTTTGTCACATGGCAGCCATGTTGACTTGAACAATATATTTCCACAGCGTAACCTCGCATTCAAGGGCTTCAGGACGAAGTTCTGCGCGGGGTTCAACAAAGGTTGTTATTCTGAGTGGAATAACTATGTATAACTATCACTTCTTTCAGACGATCTACTGATTTGCCAACATGTTCTGAACAATGTGCAATATCGGTCTTACAACCGCGATAAGAAAACAGGCTTGATAACCAGGAGTATTTCGTCCTTTCCTCTGTAATAGAGAACGCATTTGTTGATAGTCCTCAAAGTCAACAAACCCATTGCTTTTATTGGATTTTTCTTCTTTTTTTCTTTTCTCTTCTGTGTTTAGTGTGGCAGTACATCTCGACAGGTTGGACAAGTTGCATGCTGCATGAGAGATACAAACAGTTCAAAATTGTCAAAGAACATTTGGGAAAATCACAGTCTCTGGTTCGACAAACTGTGATAAAGAAACGACTTCTGGGCTGAAGTAAGTCAGGGCACGGCTTAATCCCAGATAGAACCCTGAAACAACCTGTGGGCTGATGTAAGTCAGGGCAAGGCTTAATCCCAGATAGAACCCTGAAACAACCTGTGGGCTGATCCAAGTCCGAGCTTGGCGAACTCACATATCAAACCCTGGAACAACCTCTGGGCTGATATACGTAAGTCAGGACATGGCCAACTCAAAGATTGAATCTTGAAACAACCCTTTTGGGATGAAACAAGTCTGGGCATGGCGAACTCACAGATCGAACCATCTCTTCACTTGCCATCTTAAGCAACGTGGTGATACAGGGACCATGGTTATAGGGTAAACATTACGGTACACATACATGCATAAAGTAAAGAGATCTCTTGACTTACCATTTTCAACCACGTGGTGATACAGGGACCATGGTAGACGTGGTTACAGGGTAAACACGTGATCATCTCATCGAGTGCGTAATCATTCTGACATATACAGCAGGACGACGATGAGTCTAAAATCAGAACATCATTACATCACTTATAGAACATACATTCATATAGTTTAAAACATAACCATTTACACAACATGGTAATTCATTAATACACCCCTTGCAACACGTGGGAATGCAACTCAATTTGAAGGACATAACAAAAGGTGCCCAATTCTCAGGAAATTGTTATCTTTTATCCTACAAATTGAGCTCCTTTGACGTCACGTGCAAGGGGTCTATATTTCAAAAAGAAAGAAAAAATGCACGACCTTGGTATTGAGCACTGCAAATCAATACTAACAATAAAAACATTCTCATTCTATAGTGGGAAGCGTATTTACCAGTTACAGTTATCTAACATACGGCCCTTTTTGTGGATTTTGATTGGCTAAGTTACAAGTTACTATTGGATTTCTCATAAAATCGTGGTATACTGTATTTCTCATGACATTTTTAATTGTGCTTGCGCTATCCAAGTAGGGACCAGTCATTATTTAAGTCGGAGGGGAGGGGGGTGGGGGTTGGAGGAAAAATTGTTTACCTTTTGACCTTCTAAGGCCCCCCATGTTCCAATAAAAAAAATTGGGGGCCTGCCATTTTCTCCTCCACTCCCCCCCCCCCCCCCCCTCCCGACTTAAATAATGACTGTTCCCTTAGGCATCACTGCTTCACTTCATTGTGTGATATCATTACATCGACGCACAAACTATGCCTGTCTAAACATCAAAGTAAAGCACTGATACCTTATTGGTTTGCGACAAGGAGCACAATTAAAGTGCTAATTATACAGCTTCTCATTAATCCCATATAGGTAACTGTCCAATTATTTTCTTAAATGGACAGGTCTTGTTGATATGGGATTAATTAGGCAGCTATATAATTAATAGGTAATGGGATTTCATGCTCCCCAATCAAGAAATAATTATACTCGAAAAATTCCTCTGACTGCCAAATTGGACTCGGCCTATGGCCTCATCCAATTATGTCGGTCCTCGGAATTTTCCTCGTCCAATTATTTCTTAATTGGACAGCATGGAGTCCTATTACATATACTTATAAGCCTTTGCACAATATTTTCAGAATTGATTCTTTAGATAGTGGTGAGTTGATTATGAAAATATTTCGTCATTTGAATGTTACGTCATAGTCATTAACATATTGGAAATAACAAATTATTTTCACAATCAGCTATTCACTATTTAAAGACTCAAATCTGAAAATGTTGTGTAAAGGCTTACAAGCACGATTAAAAATTGTCAAAAAGAAAAAACGTGCAGAATTGTTCAAGGTACGGTACATAGCACAGTAATCTCCTGCAGTATCTTACCAAGGATGTCCTTAGTGACTTTCTTTTTGATAAGTGATTCAATAACTTCCGGTAGAGCACCTGGTGGGGTGTCTTCTGACTGAAACTCTGAATGGCTTTCTATAAACTGAACATACATTATCAATCAGAAAGCTATTGTTTGACTTAGTAAAAAAAAGTACCTATATACAAGAGAGAGAAGTGTCATTGAGTGAGCCTTTCCAGAATTATTGCCATTTGCAAAAAATGTGAGCTCGGTAGCTACAAGCTGCACGCTGAAATTTTTTTTTTCTCGCTGCCCTCGTAAATCAAACCTAATCAGCCGATGCTTTCATATTTTTGACTAACGGCAGCGAAAAACCTATTTCAGCGTGCAGCTTGTTGCTAAACAGTTTGCATGTTAATGCTAATATCAATAAATAAGGGACTGGGGCTCAGGATTTATATTAATATTAAGAAATGTTTCCCAGCACAAAAAAGGTCATACTAATATTGGCACTAATATTGAGTGTGAGCACGTTTGGATGAATACTTAACTGAGTAGCAAGCTTTCAAAGTTGCAAAAATAAGAGAGCATATGTGTTTCAATGACAGCATCCCCAAAAACCATACATTCCCTCCTATTTACGATTTGCCTTAAACAGCCTTGAAATTGGTCTGTTTTTGCCCAAACATCCCAAAACTTGATAAACGTAATAACTTAAGTGTGATCTTTCATGGGATTGGTTCCCGATCACGTCCTCAATTTAGGTAAGGCCAATCCAGACTAACACTTAAGGTGATCAAATAGAGCTTTTAATTAAGTCATAAAGTATTTCTGGGTCCAAAAAAAAAAAAAAAAACTAGAATGAAAACGAAACATTATTGAAGATCATTACTTTTGGAAAACTTGGTTTCACTTGACGTCATTTCCTGTAGCGAAATGTGGAATAATAAGCTGAACCGCAAGTTTTTAAGATAATTCTACTTACTTGTCGTATGAGAGCTAAAAGAAGAATCTCACTCCCGAAAACCAGCTGTAAAATAAATACAAATAAAGAATATTAATCATCAATCGATGCACTAAGTTTGTTTTAAGAGGGCTACACATAATAGAGCGCATACTATAACTATACGCGTGACAAAAATAACTATCAAAATTGTACAAAATAGCGCAACGTTTGTGTACTAGGTCTATGGTTTAGAGCGCATACTATAACTATGTGCGTGGAAAAAAAAAATTAGTGCAAAGTTTTGTAAGTCTACGGCTTACTGAACTTTACTAATTTGTGCAAATTTGTGTACTTGGCTTACGAAGTTTTTCACGGATATAAGGCATACACTCTATTGCTGTCACCCAATAACCCAGTTGCCCCCCCCCCCCCCCCCCCAAAGACAATCGATCAAAATAGGTGAGTAATGGTGAACTAATCATCTACGTAATGAATGAACATGGTTCGTTGAAACAGAAGTACTGCAATACCCATTTAACTTAATTGTGAATGAGAAAAAAAAGACCTTTGCGCTTCTTTGGGAAAGTGCTTCAAACTCAAAAAAAAAAAAAAAAAAAAAAAAAAAAAAAAAAAAAAAAAAAGAAAAAAAAGCAAAAAGAACCCCCCTGTGTACATAAAGAAACTTTCCAACGAATTACAGTGCGTGAGTTCACTATTAATCGTAATGTCTGTAAAGTAGAGTTTGAAAGACATGATAAAAAAATTATATCTGATACAGTATATTCTGGTTAAAGTAAAAAGACATACCTGAGGTGGGAGAGGTGCACTGGGCATCATAGACTCAAACATATGAAAGAGTGGGTTGAAAAGGTACGTTTCATCATCATCATCATCATCCTCGTTATCATCATCATCATCCTCGTCATCATCGTCATCATCATCATCATCCTCATCTGAGGGTTCATCTAAGTCTGGTAAGTCTGATAAATCTGTTAAATTTATATCTTTACATGAGGTTTAGTTGCTCGAATGTACCCCCCCCCCCCCCCCCCAAAACAACTTAGGCATAATGTTTTCCCATTTCAGACCCAATGCAGTCATTCTCTTGAGAATAAAATTCCTTTTCTCATACAGGGTTTTCAATAGAAGCCGGCAACCGGCAGACTCCGCCGTCTACTCTTGCTAATTCGGTCACCTACTCAGCCACTTCCCTATGAAATTGTAAATCTTGATTAAAGTTCTCCAAACTAGCAAAATGTGTGCACAAAATAAGTTTTTACCCAAACTTTGTTGCTGTACTACGAAAACTGCAACGCAATCGAAACTACGTTGTCCGCCATCTTGAATTTTTGTGAGAAGAGTGAGACTGGTGACAAGCATGACTCGATTTCATGCTCCAAGGATTTCCGGTTTACTGCCTATTTCAATTTCATAACCGCCTACTAAAAATTTTATTGACAACCCTGCTCATGCGCAACCGTTAAACAAAGAAATAATTTCCAGGATGACACATGGTGTGAACTTGGAAAAAACATTATGCCCAAAATAAAAAGGTCTAAATATATATTATGATACGATGAGCGGGAAATATCTCAATGCATTTATGAAAACTACTTACCCATGTCTGAAAAACTGTGATCATCATCATCATCTATGTCTTCCCATTCATCATCATCATCACCATTAACAGGGCATAACCCACATATGCACTCATGCTCATCATAATCATCTCTAGAATGACTGTCATTATTGATATCATTGTTGGATTGTAGGCCAGCCTGAGCACTACTTGTGGGATTATTCTTTCCCTGTACCCCCAAGCTGCTTGAACAACTTTCACATTCACATCCATCAGAATCATCACACATGTTGTGATTACTAGATACCACATTTGTAGAGCTGCTCAGAGTGTTAAGTGTACTTGAGGAAGAAGATTCACTCCCATTATCTAACGATGACAGTAAGTGATTCTTGTCATCACTCTTCAAATCCTTCTTAATCAATGTCTTCTTAGATTTCTTTTGAGCATCGCTATTGCCCAATCTCCCTTGAATCTTAAAGTCTCTTGCATCATCAGAATCATGATACATGTGATGATGATTAATTGAAAATATACCAGACAGCTCTCCATGTGACGTTGCGGTACTTTCAATATCTTTGTCCGTTTTTCTTGTAACTTCACAACCCGTACAGCATTCATCATCATCGTGATCCTTATAATGGTGATGGATACTTGATGAAGCACAAGCTTCATTTGACTTTGCTCCTGAATGACTGGGATTTTTTCCTTGATACATTTTTGATATTTGTCTGTTATTTTGTCTATATTTATTACTACAGTCATCATCATGATTGTGATCATCATCATCATCTCCAGGATGATTGTGCATAGTGTCAGATGTTCTCTTTAGTTTTCTATTCAATGTGGTTCTTGGAATGCAACGGCTGCACAAACACTGGACTCTTTTGCAGTTCATGGTGTCTTCTGATTTGATAGCCGTAATCCTTGATGTTTTAATGGTGCTAGAAGCTTTGTCTTTATTTGCTGAAGGACCTGGTTCATCCAGTTCTTCTTCTGAAGTAATTACAAAGAAAAAATGTAAAAGAATGAATCTATGGAAGTGGGAAACGAAAAACAAAAAAAAAAAAAAAAAAAAAAAAAAAAAAAGGGAAAGCAAAGCAGTGCAGTGCAAGGCAAGAGAAAAAGACAAGGGAATGAAAGAGATTTAGCATGGTTGTAAATGTGGGACTTTTCTTTCCAAATCGAGAAGTTGGAGGTCACTACTTATTCAAATCAAGAGAGTGTGGCTGTCATTGGTAATTGATCACAGCCTGTCATTGCAGTACATATCTATAATACTGTTCTATACAGTCATACAAAAGTCTACTAACCACTATCATCCATTATTAACTCTGGTAAATCAGAGTAGTCTCCTTCGTCTTCATCAGAAACAAGGGGTGAAATTTGTGCTTCGACACTGGATATACGCTGTCGTTTGCTAGTGGGTTGGGAAGAAGGACTACAGCTTCTGCCTGGAATGGAAATAAAGGATATACATTCATATTGTGGATATACTACTAAAGTCCTTAGAAAGGGCTGCCTGCCAGTGGCCAGATTACAAGTCATATTTTACTACTGACAGGCTTTATAATTATTTATTTGTCTCTAGCTGAATGGAGAAAAAAAGTCCATGATAAGAATCGAACCCATGACATTCTGGATACCGGAAAGATTCATGATGAGTGCCCATTTCCTGGTTTCGTTATGACATCCTTAAGACCTGCACACTGCTAGGTTGTCATATTTTACTACTGACAGTCTGGATACCGGTCAGATGCTCTATCACTGGGGTACAGGAAAGATTCATCATGAGTGGTAGCCTGCGTCACATCTGGAATTTTCTTCGAAGAAAATTCCGGATGTGACGCAGGCTACATGAGTGATCATTTCCTGGTTTCATTATGACATCTATAAGACCTGTACACTGCTAGGTTGTCATATTTTACTACTGACAGTCTGGATACTGGTCAGATGCTCTACCACTGGGGTACAGGAAAGATTCATGATGAGTGCCCATTTCCTGGTTTCATTATGACATCTATAAGAACTGCACACTGCTAGGTTGTCATATTTTACTACTGACAGTGGATACTGGTCAGATGCTCTACCACTGGGGTACAGGAAAGATTCATGATGAGTGCCCATTTCCTGGTTTCAATATGACATCTATAAGACCTGCACCCTGCTAGGTTGTAGGCTAGCCATGCCCTGTGTTAGGCCAGTCCAAAGGTTTTTTCAGTGAATCGTTTGTAGTAATATTACCTTTACTAAACAGGATTGCTTGCTGGACCAGCTCTCCTGTCTGGCTGCACTTCTTCTGTGCCTGTAGGTTGATTGCAATAGCCTTGTCGTAAAAGCCCAAGTGGTAATATGCCTTAGCATACCGAAAATAGCCCTAGTGTAACAAAAGAGGTGAACACATATTATCCCTCATGTTAGTTATTTAAACATTATCAGTCATCACCAGCAGAGCTTTCAATAAAAGGTGGCTACCAGCGGTTAATTGCCGGATACTTCACCTTAAATTTCAGGCTATTTTGAGAAAAAAATTCATTCATTTTCAAAGAAAGTTATATACAAACACCAGTGGATTCAGCCCCCTATTTTTTAGTACTATACCTACTACAAATACTATTGAAAGCTCTGCACCAGGATCTTTGAAGCTCATTAGGGGAGTACAATTTATTGCAGCAGTCAGGGAGGCCACTAATAGAGGTTGGCTGAAAAATGTAGTGATACAAGACCACTCACCTGAAGTGCAACACTGTTAGGTTGCAAGTTGCAGCTTCACACACGACAAATTTTCATTGTTGCAAAGAGTTTCTACTTGATCACAAAGCAATATGCAATTTTTTTGTGTAAGGTGTGCTAATATCAGCAGCAATTGCTTTGCATCTTGCAATGCAACAACGTTGCACTACGAGTTGTGCAATTTTGTTGCTTGTATTACAGCAATGTTAAAAATTACTAATACAAGAGACCATGGTCTATGATGTATCATACAAAATGTACCTTGTCCCAAGACGGATTCAAACAGATTGCTCTTCTTGCATCTGAGAGAGCTTCTCTGTAACAAGAAAGCAATGACAAGAAAATTCAACATTCAAAATTTCAACATATTATTAACATATTATTTATTAAAAGAATGCAGTTTTCAACATTATGCAAACTTGGTAGTTCCAAGCTGTACACTAAAATTTCATTTTTCGCTTACGTCAATCAAGAATAATCAGTAACTGTTAGTACCTATTTTAATGTTGAATGACAGCAGTAAAAAAATTCAATTGTAAAGGGCAACTTGCAACTACTGAGCTTAAATATCAATAATACCAGTAAACTAACATACCAGGGCACCCTAAGTTGCAGTTTATCATAATTGACATACCTATATTTTGCAGCACTCAGGTAGCTCTGTGCTCTATTCCCGTACAGGACAGCATCAAAAGGCCTAAGATGATATATAAAGATTTTTTAGGCTGTAAGTGTGTGCCCAATGATTAAAACCTGCTATGTACAGTGTGTGATTCCTAGGAATAAAAAAATATACTAGAAGAATGGCAGCTAGGTAGAATACTCCAGTTTCGAGTTCTCTTTGCTCAGTCTTAGTCTCGGTTGTGCGTTATAATATTCAGCTACTCAACAATAACCTGTGGCATTTTAATCAATTTGTATTGTTCCATAGTACATACATTCCTTACTATACAATGGAGCTTAATGAAAGAAAAGAACACAATTGTATACAATCGAGGCTAAGACTGATAGGCAAAGGCGAACTCAAAATGGGAGTATTAGTCATTTTACAAACTAGCAAGGGACTGGGTGAGGTTTTTTTATTTCATTTCCTTAGGAAAAAACTTGTGTCATTTGAGTAAGCATCTCAAGATGTAAGTCAGAAGTAAGTAAGTCTGGCAAATTGGAACATGGTAGAATGAAAAGACCCAGAATTATTGGCTTTTAAAAGTGTCAAAAATTTACAAAAAAAACCATAACCATGTAGTATTTTTTGAAGGTTTGTAAATCTGTCTCTTTAATGATATCGTTCATAATTCAAAGTTATCATTAATGGTATAATGCCAAAAGCCTTTAGAAAGTAAGTTAGAGTGATGTTTAGAAGGAGGTCAATGGTTATCGCAACAAAGATAGTTACCACCAAACTAGACAGATCATTTAATTTTATAAATGCACCAGTTGAATAACAAATGTGGCATATTGCAGACAGGTTTATGGACAACAGTAGCGGCTTATGGTTGACTGTACCTTAGCTTGATGGCCTGACTGTAATATGAACATGCTTTGTTGTACTTCTTAGCATTGAACAACCCATTGCCTTTCAGCTTCAGTTCATCACATCTCTAAATAACAAGAAGAAATACATATGTAGATATAGCAACATCTTATTGGTTTAAGTTGCGCGCGCAAATACTTTTCTAGTTTGTATAAATCATTGTTTATAACTGATTACTTTAGCCCTGATGATGCACTAGTGGTGTGAAAGCTTGGTAAAAATAACGTGGTATAAACAAATTTTAGCTCAGTTGGTAAGAGCGCCGGTCTGTTGTGCGGGAGGTCGTGGTTCAACACTCAGGGTCTCAAAATAATTGAGAAGGTGCTGCCTTTGTAATTACATCTGCAAATGGTTAGACCTTCACGTGGCTCGGATGATCACGTTAATGGCGGTCCCATCCCTAATTAACTAGAGACATTAAAAGAGGACCACGAGTTTATCAGTTGAATTACTGTCAAGTGTTATCCTCTATAAACAAAGTTAATTTATTTTAATCATGGTACCCACATGTAACAATATTCTAAACGATAAGAAATTTCAATCCAATTTATTGTATAATATACTACAACTAGAGTTTATACTAGGTTTTCAAGGTATGTGTGTGTGTGTATCATCTTCACATTAATTTTTGTGCATAAGATCAGGGCTTAAAATAACGGCCAGAATTGGAACTTGTCCAGTTTAATTTTTTCCTTACGAAACGAGTCATGACTAAGCTTAAACCGTTTTGGCCAGTCATCATGACCATTGACTTACTGGCCTTCATTTTAAATCCTGAAAATATGCATATTTGTGTGTTACTGCGATTCTCAATATTCTATGTAAAAATGTATGTACATAATCCAACAGGTGAAATTGGTTTTCACTGCGATAAATCAAAATGACAGTCTTCCAAAACAAAAACTGTAAACAAATCCCTCAGATTTGATTGCCTGAATGAGAATGAAATAGAAAACATGCCTACATGCCATGTTAGTCTCTCTTGTTTGTATGCGTGCTGTATACACTCAAGTGAAGAATCGTTGTTGGGTTCAGAAACATAGAGCATAGAAGCCAGGGCTTCTGACAGGATATGCGGGTGCGGACCCGCATAATTCGCCTTTTTCCGCACAATCCAACGATTTCCGCATAATCCGGCAAAATCCCGCATAATTCGTCAAAAATCTAAAGAAAACTTAATAATCAAGAAGAAGTGTATTATAATGTTTTCTTATTTTGTTGAAATTACGAATTTTGTATAGTTTACTTACCAAATTTCAAGCAATAAACAGCGTTTAAAACTGTTTATTGAGTCATACGTGTAATGAAAAGGAACAAGGCGTTCTTAGTTAAAAACCGTGAAAGAGCCTGGTAACTAGCCTTAAATAAAACATACTCTCTGATTGGCTAGAAGTGTATTCGCAGACAAAATTTTCGCGCGTAAAATAATATTTCTCTCGTAAACATTTGAGATCTAGCAACTTCTATAATAGCTCAAAATGGATAAATTCATTATGAAACCGTTAATTATGGAAAAAAAGAAGAAATTAACACGATTTAAATTATGCTATTTATAAGGATTTTTGATTTTGTGGAGCGAGTTAATTTCCTATAATAAGGCGTACATAATAGATAATCTATTACTGCGCAGTAACTACGAATATGCAAACGATATATTGTTGTGCAAGGTGAGGTGAGGTGGTAAATAACGTTCAGATTTTTTGTTAAGCTTCAAAAACAGATCATAAATTTAAGGTTTCAAAAAAAAAAAACATTCAAAGCAATGTTTTGGAGAGAAACATATCGAGAAGAATTGAGTGTAGTGCGAAAAACAAGATTACACGTGTGGATTAAAAACCTGAGATAAACAAGGGCCGTGTCAAATAAAGAAGCAAAATCAAGGTAAAACCGTAAATAATTGCGTAAAACTTTAGTTAAACAAAGTTTGGAGCTAAGTAAAGAAGCAAAATTTTAAAAAAACATGTATAATCCTGTAAAATAAAAATTCAGAATATTTTTCGATTGTGACGTCATCCTGCATCCTATTCCGCATAATTTGCCATTTTCTCCGCATAATCCAAAAAAAATCATTTCAATTTTTTCCCCGCATCCTGTCAGAAGCCCTGAGAAGCTGAGACCGAAATGGCACCTGGGAAGTATGTTAATTAGATGCATGCTGTGACCGGCGACCCGTGGCATCATCCAAACTTAAACGCAGGTCTTTTCAACACGTGTTTGGCATTCTAAACCGACTGCATGGATGTCGCAAATGAATAAATCATAATATGATTATGTCATTTCCCATGTGCCACTTGTGTCTCAGCTTTCATGTTTTATGTTTCTGAACCCGACAACGATTCTTCAATTGAGTGTATTGGTTTGCTAGGTATCTAGACATAGTGATGTAACATACAACTCTCAATTACATACCCCGTTGTTGTCTTTCACAAGCTGTTCAAATGCATCAGTCTGATCTCCAACCTTCTGAATATGATTCATTGCTGGATACAACAAACATACAACTGTTAATATTACTGCACACAGTGTACAGGGTGACACTGGCATATGGAGGGTGGAGTACAAGGGGGCACGTGCCCCCTACCCACCCCCCCCAATATTTTTTGGTAATTAATTGAAAGTAGTTTTGTAAGTTGTTTAAAATTATCGTTTCAATAAGAAATTTTAATATTGAATTAATATACCCCTTGCGGCATGTTGGAATTCAGCTCATAGGTTTCCAATTCTCTTGAGATTGAAATTCTTTTGTTTTGTCCTCCAAATTGAGCTGCTTTAGCGTCACATGTGAGGGGACTATATAGATTTTTTATATATACTTTTTCATTCTAAGTTTCTCCCCCCCCCTCCCCCAATCCTGAAAAGAAATGGGACTGTGGGGCTAAGACTAATGTCTACTCAATGGGTAGACATGATGTCATTTGGCCAATCATCAGACCGATCAACATGTCGTTGACTGGTCAACTGGAACCAGCCCACTAGCCAGACAGTAGCATTACCAAGGAAATAATTCAAACCAAGTTGGTGGCCTTATATTCATTTCTTCTCTTGAAGAAAGAAATTTTGGGTCTTCCTTATTGTAGCAAGCTTTATTTTATTTATTTATTTTTTTTTTGCAGGGTATTGTTTAGCTCCAAATTCATTGTCCTTGGCTATTGCTTTATTGTCTTCATGCTTCAGGTGCCTTGCAACAGCCTTGGTTAGGATTATGAGAAGCTGGAAGTATTGCCTATTTCTTCTATTTACTTTGAGATTTTTCTTGGTAGGAGCAAAGAAGATCTTTTTGTACCTTGATTTAATAAAACTAGAATGATCAATCCAGTGTCATCCCTTGGGAGCTTGTTACTTGGAAGGAAGTTTGAAAACTTCCTAAAAAAAGATGCAATAAGAGGAAATTAATGATGGAAAGCAACTGAACATTTGTTTATTCAGTCAGCCTGCTGGTTGGTCATGCCAGTCATCCATTGGTCGGTTGGTTGGTCAGTGGGTCAGTCAGTCAGGTAGTCAATCAGTGGTCAGTCAGCAAGTCAGTTGTGTCAGTCAGTAAATCAGTGAGATTGTGGTTCAGTCAGTCAGCAGTCAATCAGTAAGTGGGACAATCAATGGTTCAGTTAGTGAGACAGTCAGTGAGTGTTGTTATTCAGTCGTTGTGCCAGTCACTCATCAATCAGTCGTTGTGTGAGTCTATCAGTGGCTCAGTCAGCAAGTCCTTGTCAGTCAGTCTGGCATTCAGTGGGTCAATCAGTCAATCATAACATAGATAATATTTATTATCATAATATTTATTGTCATAAATAATAATATACTCACTTCAAAAGCACATCAATAAGTTGGCAATTCTTGGCCATATTCAGTGCATCAGACAATAAATGACACTAATAAAGGAAAATACCATAGCAGGACAAATTAAAATAAACTAACAGTATTTATAGGGAGGAAATCCAAGGACTGTCCTGCTTTGAAAGTCTTTGTGGTATGTCATCCAGCATATACATGTTGTATTGCTTACTATCAATCACATGACTTTTTTGTACTATAGTTGACTGGAGGCTACTTAGAAGTTATCAGTCTGATAAGCATCTGATACGGCTGTGTATTTTTATGAGTCAGTGACGAGTAAAAATGCAAGCCGTATAAGATGTTTAGCCTACTGATAATGTGTTTATCAATTACTTCTGCAAAGAAATGCTCAAACTCTCTCTAAACTCTATCGTACCCAGCGCGAGCAGATGAGAAGACAGTGCTGATACGGTCTCATGTCACGGTATCACACGTTCTTTGCATAATTAAATGATAACGTTCCAAAATTTTACACACCTCTTTTGTCTGTTCTACTACATGGAAGACATCATAAAGAAAACAAGGAGAATTCTATGGAAAGATAAATTTAAACAGAAATCAGTAAATATAAGGCCATTAATTAAGATAGACCAACTCCCAGATAGCTCTGTTATACAACCGAGGTCGTGGGTTCAAGACTCCGCGGCCGCTCTCACACTTAAGTCTCAGTCTTAAAATATTTGAGTAGAAGGTGCTGCCTTTGATCTAAAAAAGTCTGTACCCTCCAAATTATATAATAAATAAAATGACATACCATAAGTGAAAGAATCATATCCACTGCTTCTTCTGCACAGTCGGCAACACTGATATGCTTGTCAGATAACAGTTCGCTAGATTTGGTTGAAACAATAGTAATAACTGCTGTGAATTACTTAGAACTAAGCGCACTATGCTTAAATGTTACACCCATGTGTAAAAAATCAAATATCTTATTTTTTGTCAATTTTTTTAATAGTAAAATTTAGTTGAACCCTGAACTGTATAAAAATATATGGTTCCTTGATATTGACCACACATGTAGCTAATACAGGAGTAGGCATTTTGCATGATACTTGTACTTAAAAGCCAAAATAAACCCTGATACTTTAACCACTTTATTGAAATTGCTGGAACACAAAGGAGTCAAAGACAACAATTTATTATCTCTGTCCATACTCTAGCAATAATACATATGTTGCATAAGGTTCTAAAAATGTATTTTTATGTATATAATTCAAGTAAAGAAATCATAATAAGATTTACCATGTCATTTTTAAGGCCGGTTTAGACGGTATGATTTTTGCCTACAACTATTGCCTACAATCCATTTGCAGCAAAAAAAGAAGCAATGTATTAATTACCTTTGTTTTGGTATTAGCTGTTTTTGCTGTAACCAGGTTACCACCTGTAAAGAGCAACAAGGACTTGTTGGTGTGTGTGTGACTCAAAGGACTCAAAGAACGTTTAGCTAAGCATCAAAAGTGGTTTAATGTAATCAGACATTTCATAATTAAACTTAATCAGTTATTATTTACTTGTATTGTCAGTGGTCAAATGTATTTGGTCAAATGTCCAGCCAAGGTAAGGCACATTATTTACTAGTTAATACAATGGTCCCTTTTACTAAACATTTGTCCGATGATTGCATCTTATTCGCAGCCTTGTAAAGACAAAGACAATCGTAACAAAGGTGATGATGATGAAGAAAATTCTTGCAATGATGAGAACTATTAGAATAATGATGTTTAACGGTAGTGATGTGAACTATGTAGAATGATGATTATTTAACCGTAGTGACGTGAACTGTGTAGAATGATGATTATTTAACCGTAGTGATGAGCACTATATAGAATGATGATTATTTAACCGTAGTGATGTGAACTATGTAGAATGATGATTATTTAACCGTAGTGATGAGCACTATGTAGAATGATGATTATTTAACCGTAGTGATGAGCACTATATACAGGGCTTCTGACAGGATGCGGGGAAAAAATTGAAATTATGCGGGACTTTTTTCCAGATTATGCGGAGAAAATGGCAAATTATGCGGAATAGGATGCGGGATGACGTCACAATCGAAAAAATTTCTGAATTTTTGTTTTTACAGGATTATACAATTTATTTTTAAATTTTGCTTCTTTATTTAGCTCCAAACTTTGTTTAACTAAAGTTTTATGCAATTATTTACAGTTTTACCTTGATTTTGCTTCTTTATTTGACACGGCCCTTGTTTATTTCAGGTTTTTAATCCACACGTGTAATCGTCGTGTTTTTTCGCACTACACGCAATTCTTCTCGATATGCTTCTCTCTAAAACATTGCTTTGAATGTTTTTTTTTGAAACCTTAAATTTATGATCTGTTTTTGAAGCTCAGCAAAAAATCTCAACGTTATTTACCACCTCACCTCACCCTGCACAACAATATATCGTTTGCATATTCGTAGTTACTGCGCAGTAATAGATTATCTATTATGTATGCCTTATTATAGGAAATTAACTCACTCCACAAAATCAAAAATCCTTATAAATAGCATAATTTAAGTTGTGTTAATTTCTTCTCATTTTTTCCATATTTAACGGCTTCATAATAAATTTATCCATTTTGAGCTATTTTAGAAGTCGCTAGATCTCAAATGTTTACGAGAGAAATATTATTTTACGCGCGAAAATCTTGTCTGCGAATACCCTTCTAGCCAATCAGAGAGTACGTTTTATTTAAGGCTAGTTACCAGGCTCTTTCACGGTTTTTAACTAAGAACGCCTTGTTCCTTTTCATTACACGTATGATTCAATATACAGTTTCAAACGCTGTTTATTGCTTGAAATTTGGTAAGTAAACTATAAAACATTCGTTATTTCATCTAAATAAGAAAACATTATAATACATTTCTTCTTGATTATTAAGTTTTCTTTAGACTTTTGACGAATTATGCGGAAATCATTCGATTGTGCGGAAAAAGGCGAATTATGCGGGTCCGCACCCGCGCATCCTGTCAGAAGCCCTGTACATAGAATGATGATCATTTAACCGTAGTGATGAGCACTATATAGAATGATGATTATTTAACCGTAGTGATGAGAACTATATAGAATGATGATTATTCAACCGTAGTGATGAGCACTATATAGAATGATGATTATTTAACCGTAGTGATGAGCACTATATAGAATGATGATTATTTAACCGTAGTGATGAGCACTATATAGAATGATGATTATTTAACCGTAGTGATGAGCACTATATAGAATGTTATTTAACCGTAGTGATGAGCACTACATAGAATGATGATTATTTAACCGTAGTGATGAGAACTATATAGAATGATGATTATTTAACCGTAGTGAACAGAATTATGTACAATGATGATTTTTTTAACCGTAGTGATGAGAACTATGTAGAATAATGATTATGTTGATGATGTTCTTATCTCAACTCCATCAACAACAATAACAGAACTTTAATTTAAGAGGATAACACATGACAGTTTACATTGATTAACTAGTGGCCCTGAAAATTATGATAAAATATATATAGAAAGAGCATTTTTACACACATGACAAGGCAGCCATATTGGTGTACCAAACAACAGAAACTTTCTGCACAGTTTTTGCTCAAAAATAGAGTTCAATTCCACGGGGATAGAAAATGTATCGTTTTGTTACACCAAACATGGCTGCTTTGACATCATGTGAATGCTCTATAAAGGCTGGTTTAGACGGTACGATTTTTGCCTACAACTTTTGTACAAGACACTCGCATCTGTTGTAGGCAAGTTGTAGGCTTGATTTACACGCTACGACTCGAGTTGTAGGATGGTGCATCGTGTTTTATAGGATAGTTGTAGGCGAAAATCGTACCGTCTAAACCGGCCTTAAGAGTACTTTACTATACCTTTCCACCGTTCTCATCCTCTTTACTGAAGAGGAAGTATGGGGTCAATATACAATGCTTTGCATGGAGAACCTGCTTTTCTCTTGATTTGCTATCCATTGACAACCAATTTTCAATAGGTTTTGATATATCTGGAATGTCTGTAAAAACATTATTTATCGAATGCAAATCAAAATATCCTTTATTTTCGTTTCCATAGCAATAAATAATATGTGGAGTAGTGGCTGGCCCTATGAATATTGCCAGAGCCTTGAAGTCCTTGGGGTTGGCATTACATGTACGTGCAACATAGGCATAAAGGATGATGATGATGAATCAAAATATGATTTATTTACTGAAAAACGAAGCAAATAATAAATGTGGGATATTCGACTAGCTGTACCTTGGTATGGGATATGGAAAGACGAAATCACAAAACTGCCCTCTCCACTTGGATGGCCTGATGGTCTTGCCTGTAAGCATATCAACAAAAACACAAATTATATCTTTTTACTATAGAAATTAGTTCACTTATCTCTCACTTCTGAGGTCTCAGTAATCTTAGATTCCTGAACTTGGGAGCACAAGTGAGTAGAACTTTTGGCTCTTTCCCCTATCAACAACAGTAGCAACAATAACAGCAATGACAACAACAGCAACAACAGCAACAAATAGCAAAATAGCTACAACAGCAGCAGTAACAACAATTCTTGGTTTGCAATCAATCCCTAGAGAGCACAATAACAAAAGTGATGTCTGCCATGTTGGAAGATATAACAAAAGAGTTCATTGTAAAATCTTTGTTCAAATTCTTCCAACATGGCTGCTATGACCTCTATTGCAAACGAAGAATAGTAGCATCAACAACAGCAGCATTAGCAACAAAAGCAGCAGCATCAACAAAAGTAGCGACCACAAAAGCAGCAACAACAACAAAACATGAAGTATCATTAAAGATTCTGAAGGAATAGGGTTGCTTTCCAAAATTGCCAAATAAAAATATTTGCAATACAAATATAAAGAGAATATTTTAATAATTCCAAAACACTCGACCAATTCACAGGAAAATCCTGAGATTATCGTCTCCTCGCGCTTCCATACTAACACAGACAGACACGTGAAAAAGAAATTGTGAGTATCTGTCTTCGAAGAAGCCAAAACCAACCCCCTAATTATCAATACTTATTACTTTCTTGAAACGTTCAATCTATCTTTGGGTGATGAAATGTGCTATCAAATATTTATAGATGAAGAGGTGAGTTGTGGGATTATGTAAAAGGCGAACCCAGCAGAGGTGACGAATGACAATATGTTGAAGAAAGACACACTTTTCATCTACTCCTTAGCTGTTTTAGGAAAGCGTTTAATCGTACGAAGTTCTCATAACCTCTAGCTAACACAACAAAGCCTAGCAAAGGCTGTGAAGTTATTTAAAGGAGAAAACAACAAGGTCTTCGGACAAGGAAGGAAGGATATTTGTAGAGTAAGCAAAGGCGCGA
The DNA here is from genome assembly GCF_029948245.1 of Actinia tenebrosa. Lineage (NCBI taxonomy): Eukaryota > Metazoa > Cnidaria > Anthozoa > Actiniaria > Actiniidae > Actinia > Actinia tenebrosa. Next base: position 11,275,349 of record NW_028292571.1, on the reverse strand, counting down.
AACCCGAAACTCCGCACGAAGACCTCGTGAAATTTGATATTGTTGGTATAAAAGAACCAAAAAACGCTTACCTCGGGTAGAGTACTCTCTCTAGAAGGACTTGCGTCTCTTCTGGAGCTTGAGGCTTGCCCCATTTTGGGTGTTTTTGGTTGTTGAATTCAGTAAAAGTTCTCAAGTTCCTCTCTTCTTCCTCGAAGTGAGTGGACTTGGTCACAACATACGGGACTTTGGTTTGCATTGTGGGTAGGACGATCTACTTCCGTTTCCGGTTTTATACAGGTAGATTGGATTGGGGAAAAATCCTTAAAACGGGTTAAATTCAATAAATGACCACACAGAGCAAAAGAAGTGCTATTTCGCAATGATCACGTAACATTTCAATGCTTTATTTTACGTTTCAATGATTTTATTGAAATTTTTGAAGAATGTCCATACATTTCCTCATACTCGATACCACAGAAACTAAGCTTGGGCTACCTGTGGCAAAAGCTGCCAAAAATCGTGTCCAATAATTATTTATAACAGAAACAAACGGCAACAGAAAGGGCTTTTACAGTGAGGACACTCTAACCGTGAACCCTTCGAGTTTTTTTGATAATTTCTGATAATTTTTTGATAATTTCTTGTGAACTCTTTACTGTCACCATCTAAATGAAGCAGTGAGCTCAAATACACCAAGTAACTAAAATAAATCTTTTTTTCCAATGTCTGCCGTTTGGTTCAGGGTGGTATGGCTCAGACTCGTACCGAGTCGCTTTTCTCTTATAGCGCAGCGCACTGATTCTAAAAATAGCTTAAAGATTCGGACAAACATTGCATTCTGTTTAACCGCTACGAGGATTATACGAACCGATTGTATTATTTTTACTTAAAGTTACAATAATAACCCAAGTAAACTAAGATCAACTGCGATCGGCTGTGAAAATTATCTGCTGCAAGTAAACTAGTAAGTTTGTTTGTCCGAATTTCGCCTTTGTCTTCGTTTTTATGACGTCACAGTTGCGCTGCGCTATTGATCTCACGCTATGGTTGATGGGAAGGATCTAGTGAGTGTGCGGTGCTAGGGTTATCGCGCGCATCGAAAAATGCGAATGAAAGACAACTTGTGCCTACACTCTTGAAGTTAAAAGGCATAGATAAACTTTGCTGCGTGCTGTCAATGAAATGAAAACTCCATGTTTCTACCGGTGAAATAGGCATATTGGAAAAGGATTTTTAAAATATCCGTGCAGCTGCTAGGCCTCTCGCAGATCAACAAGCTTAAATGGGGCAGACTTTAAAATGAGTAGCTCTTTCACTTCTCGCACTGCAGTTATCATCGGCTTCTATGCTAAAGGCTTGATATGTTCAAAGTCAATGATATAGATATACAGTAAAAAACCCTCAATACCGGACCCTCAGTATACCGGAATTCTCTCTAAACCGGACAAAAGTATTGGTCCGGAAATTTTTTTCCATATATCTTTTGTAAAATAAACCTCAGTAAACCGGAACCTCTCTATTCCGGAAACCGGAGGATAATTTCGGTACCAACGCTATTTGACAATAGAATTCAACCCCACTAGTCCGAAAGAACGTACCTTTGTTTCGGAACTACAGGGGCAACTTCTAAACTCACAAAATCATCATCGAAAATTTTCTTTAAATAGTAAAGCTTGATCACAAATTGACATATAAAGACTAATAGATTGTTTTTCAATGTATGAATGTTCAAACAGAATGCATAAGGAAGGTTTAATAGTGTTGAGAAATACTAAAGATTGAATGGTTCGCGAAGTTGCGGCCGCCATGTTTTTTCATGTCACATGGCTTTGGGGTCAATCCCAGTCCATTTTACCGGGGATTTTGTTCAGATCATATTTACAATGTTTCTTCTTGGCGTTCTTTTGAAGAAAAAAGAAAGAAATTTGCTTAGTTTTGATCTTATTGTTGATATTTTTACTTTAACTTTCGTTTACGTGTTTGTTTATACTGACGCCAAACGATTAGACACAAACATATTTTCAATAGTGTGATATCGCACCTATTCAAATCGAAAACAAAAGGAATTTGCAAAAACCTCAGTATACCGGAATCCCCGCTAAACCGGAAATTTTTATCGGTCCCAGCAGTGTTTACTGTGTTATAATATTGCCACTGCCCTGCCGCTATGCTCAATGAGTTTAAACACTACAAAAATTCGTTAGAATTATATCTGTCTGGTCTCTTTTCGGGATTTTCGCTCTGACTAGCGAGTCTTTAAGCGATTTATTTCTCTTGTAAGAGACGAAAGGAGGATCAGGAAAGATCCTTTTAAGGTTGTGGTTGCCAGTAATAAGGTGCCAATGCTTCATTAAAATGTTTTTGATGTTCGGTACGGCTGCATTGTACATAGTGACGAATGGTAGCATTTTACGATGCGATTTTGTGTTTCGTTTTTTAAGCGCCTCTTGTCTTCCAATAGATTTAACTTCTTTAAGGATGTTTGTGACAAAATCTTTCGGATAACCTCGATTGTGGAGGCGTTTGGTGAAGCTTTGTATGTCGTTTTCAAAAGCTTCGGCTACGGAGTTGTTACGTAGTAGTCTTAAAAGCTTTTCCCTTGACAAAACCCTTTTTTACGCTAGGTGGGTGACATGATGAGAAGTGGGTGTATTGGAAGGTTTCGGGTGGCTTAAAATGTTTTCACATCTAAAATGTGTGAAGTAGGGAATCTTGGTCCTTTATAAACTGTAGTGTCGAGAAAAGTTACGCTCTGTGATGATGTTTCACAAGTGAATTTTATTGTGTTGTGGAAATTATTAGCGGAATCAACAAATTTTGTGATCTCTTCTTCAGTTAAAGTCCACACAGAGAAAACATCATCAATAAAACGTTTCAAGACGAGAGGTTTGTAGGGACTATTAGATAACAGCTTTGTTTCTAAATGTGCCATAAAAATGACAGAGAAAGCAACAGTTATACTATAACTACAATAAACGTCAGCCTAAGAAGAAGACGAAAAAGACGAAGAAGAAGATCAAGAAGAAGAAAAAATCTAAAAACAAGATGTTTTAATTGACTTTTAGGCCATTCTTTCTTATTTCATTCTAAGCAAAATATAAGTATAGGAAATACAACCTTAGTTATCGAGGAATAAAAACTAGCACGCGTAGCAATAGACCTTTTTACTGATACGGCGGCCATCTTGAATTATGGGATGCCGATGGGGCAAACATACGTAGACAATAGACCCTTTTCGAGTTCCAAATTACCGCTGTGTTTCTTGATTACAGACTCATTTGCTCAGGCTAAGCCTCGAATCAGTGTCTAGGTATTCACAAATACCAACGGTAAAGTAAAGAATGCAACTTCAACAATACGAACACTTTGAAACTCGACGGACTTTGACTAGCCTCCTTCGCAGCCGTTCTTAGGGTCGTCACGCAACGTAAGGAAACGTTGCGTGACGACCCTAAGAACGGCTGCGAAGGAGGCTAGACTTTGACTGGAACACGTGAATATTCCTCACAAAATCGAAGCTAAGCCTGAGTAAATGAGTCTGTAATCAAGAAACACAGCGGTAATTTGGAACTCGAAAAAGGTCTATTTAGAAAGCGTAAAGTTATAGAAAGATACATGCTGACAGCTGTGCAGTCCATATATTTTCCATCAGTTTCCCCTCGGCATTCCATAATGTCTTGATTAAATTAAAACAATAATATTCGAAATGGCCGCCGTATCATTTAAAAAATCTTTGTTTTCTTTGCTTTGTTGCTGTTCTGTCCCCCTCCCACGACCATGGCATTCTTAATGTTAAAACAAAAATTAATCATTTTCATGTGACGTCATAAAGAAAAACAGCAATTGGTTTTAACAAGCCATCGCGCAAGGAGAAAAAAAAGAGTCAAGTTGCCAACGCATCATCAGTCTATACTTTCCTATTTTATTTATTTTTTGTTATTTTCTTATTTTTATGTGACAAAATTCCTGCAATTCACCTTATTCGATTGGTATCAATTTTATTGGATTGTTTTACGGTCACCAATAAAACGTTCGGACATCATTCTTGGATTCCCGTACAAATGCACTGGCTTTAGAACAAATTAATTACTCGATTAGTTTATCTGTTTCTCTAAATAGCAGTACAAAAATAATTGAAACAACATCAGAAAAAATCTGTTAACATTTGGTCAGCTACGATTTCAAGCTCACGCTCCCTCATTGGAGCCTTGGTTTTTGGATCTTTTCTCAAAATAATGGCTATCAAGTGGATTCAGTTAATTCAACTTTTCACGGACTGTATTATATGATTCAGATTGAATTCTATTGAAAAAACCACCGTACTTTTTGAGTTGAATGTACGCTATTGGATGTATTTTACAAGAGAAAATGCATGACAATAACCGGGGTCAAGCTAGAAAATCGTCTCTCCTTGAAATAAAACAGAACCCGTCAAAAAAACAGAAGTTGATTTGAAAACCCCGGGTTTTTCTGAACATTTTGGTATATAACTCATAGGAATTTGTTAAAATTTAGAGCCGTATTTTTGTTGATCTTTTAAGCTCATACTATCTGTTGGCCTATACATTCGCCTCTTATGGTTTCTTATGTTTCGTAGCCTCGAAAACACGCTACTACAGTAGTTAGCGAAAGAACAGAAGATTTACGGGTTATTTAGGATGTTTTGTCACGCAGTTCACTTGTGCTATATAACTTTACTTTTAAGTAACGATTGCATTTAGAACGATAGCGAGAACAATAGGCCCGCGAGAATGTAAAAAAAAGATGGCGGATTCAGGTGGTTTTTTGGGTGATAAAAGGTAAGTTAGCGCCCTAAATAACTATAAAAATCCCCTTTTCTCTTAAGAAATATAGTCTTAGTAGATATCTAAAGTCGATTTGTGCTAGCGTCAAAAAGAGAAAAAATATGGTATTTTTTGCAATAGGATGTGAAGACCTACGAAGTGTTTAGTATGGTTTTTCTGGCTTCATGACCTCAAAACATACAATATTTTTCCTCTTCCTGGCGAATGAATAGCAAAATTCTACTTAAAATATCTATTAAAAGTATATTTCTTGCAAGAAAAATGCAGTTTTCAAGAATGAAGTTGAAATATACTTGAAATGTTTCGACAAGAAGTCGTTGTTTTGAGGTCATGAAGCCGGCAAATCAAGACTAAACACTTCGTAGGTCTTCACATTGTAGCGCAAAAAATACCATATTTTTTCTCTTTCTGGCGAGTTAATAGCAGAAATCTACTTCAGATATCTACTAAGAATATATTTATTGCAAGAAAATGGGATTTTTATATTTATTTAGTGCGCTCACTTACCTTTTATCACCAAAAAAACTACCCGAAACCGCCAACTTTTTTTATATTCTCGCATAGCTAAATTCCGGTAGAATGCCAGCCACAATTGCCGATTTGATCACGTGACCTCTTAGTGCAAGTCGTGGGGAACATCACAAAATAGATTTCCGAGTGTTCCCCACATATGATTGGTCTAAAAAAAATTCGGGCAATAGTTACGATGTATCCTTGCTAAATGGAATGACAATTCGGTACTATTTCGGCGTTTTTTTCGTAAAAAATACAATGACTATTTTTTTCGGCCAATCAGAGAGCTTGGATATAATTATTTAAGCCAATTATAGAAATCTTCACAGCGCATGCCATGCCGTTGCTGGGTGCTATCGTTCTAAACGGCCTCGTTACTTAAGAACAACCTTTTGCTTTGGAAAGGGAGGAAAAAGACCAAAAAGAGCAAATATTCGAAATGTATGGGCAATTTTTTCCAATGATTAGAAAAAATAATATTTTTGCTTGTATTTCGGAAGCTAACTAAACAAACCAAGCAAATAATTCGTTAAAAAAAAAAAAACAGTACGATTTAACCGAAGTCCAAGAACCATGTCCGAACCTTTTGGTGACGTGGTTGCCAACGCGAAAATGGTAAATCCCTAATAATTCATAATACTACCTCCTCCGGAACAAAAGACAATCTTGAGTCATTATTGTTTTGGTTTACAGTTTGAAAGACTCGTTTTTATGACATAACGTTTGTCCGTTTTGAGGCGGAAACTATCGAATGATTACGAAATATTAAAACACTGACAAACAGAGAGAAAGAAGAAGAGACAGACCGAAAGACCGAAAGACAGACAGAATAGGGGTAATATAAGTCCAAACACGATTGCTTGTTTTAAAACTTTATTGCCGCGTGGCCATATTTAGCCTCTTAACAGATGTTACAACTTTTCTTGCAGTTCAGACGCATGTAACGTGGAGTCTTTTTACATTCACCACGTCTTGCCCATTCATCGCAATAATAGTGTTTGTTAACACAGCCTAAAGAGAATAATAATGATGACGATGATGATGATGATAATAATAATAACAATAATAATAACAATAATAATAATAATAATAATAATAATAGTAATAATAATAATAATAATAATAATAAAAATAATGATGATGCATGATGATCATGATGATCACGTTAATGATAATAAGAAACTTATTAACCATGGAAAAATACTAACTTAGCTAAAGCTTATCTTACAGTGGGCCAACAAAAGAACAAGAGAGAGAGAGAGAGAGAGAGAGAGAGAAAAGGAACTAATAAAAAAAAACAATCATGAATTAAATTTTTTTTCGGTCTTTTTGATTGGCTGAGACTAGGGCTCTCCGCCATTTTCTCCAAAAACTCCAAAAATTTGCTCATAATTTCCCAAAACGTTCAGCCCTTGTTATTCGCCGTAGGTTAAAAGTAACGTGGGCTCTCGGAACGAGATTGTTTTGCTGCAAAAAAAATATTTCTGCTTATACGCAGTAAGGAGGTATCTTTGTCAACTTGGCTCGCTCTCTTTTAAAGGACAACTGACCCTCCAAAATGACCCATTTTTAAGAGGAACTACATCATTTGAGAAGTCCAAAAATCCAGTTTTTAAAGGGGATAGAGCATCCATTTGTCTAAAACAATTTTTTGAAAACATCGCATATATCGCTCTGGTGGCCGCCATCTTGCGCTTTTATCGCGGGCTCAGAAAAATAGCGTAATGACGTCACAACGTCACAAGAGTTCAAGCTTCCAGTTGTTTGCCTGACTTCTTCCTCAGTTTCTTATACGTTTTACTCAATATTTTGCGAAAAAATACAACTTGGTCATCAAATTAAAGGCATGTCAGAATCTAATTCTTCTTCCGAAGGCTCGGACAGCTCGGGAGACGATTTCGCTCAAGAATTTTTCGGAATGGACGACGAATTTGGTTTACGGCCATATCAGTTTGAACCAGAAATAGAAATCTCCTCAGATGAAGAGTTCAGAGAAGGATCTGACAGTGACATTATTGAAGACGATGAACAAGAGAACAATCGACTTACAAATTCAGATTGGTAAGTCGTACTTCTGTCTTATCACAAAACTGAACTACATATCCATTTTATATAAAATCGTATCTTGCCACTCGTGTTCTTGCAATCTGTTCTTTAGATATTGGTATGCATAAATCCAGTTTGCGACCAAAAGCAATACCAACTTTCACAATTTTAATTAAAAACATGTTTAAAAACATCGCTTGATAGTCAATAAGTTATATACTGCAGGATATAGATACAGGGATATAGTTGTGTCACAAGTTGTGTATGTATATTCTCACTTGGGACAATCGTTGATAATGTTCAAAGATACTAAGAATTGTTTTATTTCTGTTAAATAGGTGTACCTGTGGTAGCTGCCAAATTATGGATTCAATATCTGAATGCATTTGTTGCCAAGAAATCGAAAAAGTGGTTGCAACATGCCAGTCTGTTGTTGAAGATGGAGATGCTGATGAACCACCACCATGCATTACTCAACATCCTGGATTCTTACCTGTTTGTGCCAATAAGTATGTTCTTCGAAGCCGCATGGGCTCAGTACAAACAGCAGTACAGTAATGCGTATGAAGGCCCAGAGCACAAGCAGTACAGACACATTGCATATAGGCAACTAGCAAGATGGTGCTGGGGAGTTCTTGGAAAGGAAGTTCAGGTTGTTCTGCCCTCTTGTTCTGTCATGTGCATCAGAGCACACTTCCCTCCCCCTGGACTAGAGGAGGACTTTGAATTTGAAGGTCTTCACTATGCAGATGATTAGCTTGGCCTAAAGTTACATGGAGTTATTATATACATTTTATTTATTCCTTACTTCATTTCATATACACAGAGTGGATTTTTTTCTATCAGGATTTCTGAATTGATAAATTGAAAAGGAAAACATGGAAAGGCTGAGAGCAAAATGTATAAGAGTAGTCATGAATTTATTTTTAGATGAAGTACATATAGAAAGTTGTTTATATAAATGTTTTGTAGGTTTTGCATATTTTATTATTTAAAAACAACTACACCTAGACAAAATATCCAGCTGAATAGAGAACCTAGTGTACAAAGCACTAGTGGACAAAATCATGAGCTAACCAAGCAAATTTTGCAGTTATACTAGACATGGATAACCAATATTTCCTGGGCACCAATTTGTCTGAAAACAAGGCTAGTCAGTATTGTTTATAAAGAATTTGCCTTGAAGTAGCATGCTATAAGGGATTCAAAAATTGTGCTAAATGAAAAAAATATTCTCTTGGTGATAGAATCCCACCCCATCTTAGAATCTCGGTACTGACTAGTCTCATTGTCAGACAAATTGGCACTAGGAAATCTTGGCATCCAGGCTTGTCAGCCATTTATGGTTCATTTTTTTTTTTTTCCAGGCAAATAGGCCCTTTGCAGCTCAGTAATCATGCACTGATTAATTCACTGAGCAAATGAATGAACATCTTGATTCCCATGAGTGAAAGCGAAAGTCACTATTCAGCTGGAATTTTTTCTATACTACATTCATACTGGGAGAGACCCCATATATAATGGAGCGTAGATAGTTAAAGAAAAGACCTCTTTTAAGATTTCATTTAAAAGTCAATTCGTTTCCTAAGTGGTAATGATATTTTAATAAAATTTTCATCTGAACATCTAAAAACTGCAAACTTATCTACCACTTTAATCAGGTCCCCTTCACATTAATTACATATTTTGTTTATAGCAGTTTTACTTGGGTCTGTCATGTACCTTCCCATTTGTAGAAGCATTGTAATTATTACCAGTAATGAACACAGCTGTTCAAAGATGAGGGGGATTGGGACGACAGGCTTACTTGACAGTTCTTTCAAAACAGCTATTCACTAGAGTACAATCACTAAAAGAGTGCCAATGATGCTTTGCATTATTTTCTACTAAATAGTGTTAATTAAAAATAGGAAATGGTTAGAATTAGCATCACTTAACACTACACATTTTAGTGTTTGTAGTCTCTACTACATTCCATTTAAATTAATTACCTAGAAAATCTTGACCGGTGTCGTTCAATCAATTCCTGTTTGTCTGGGGCAGGAACACTAGCAATGTTTCTTGGTAATTCAACCTCTTCAATTGGGTCAACCCCTGCAGCCTCCATGCCACCCTCACAAATTTCAAGTACTTTCAGTTGTAGCTCAGGGAGGAAAGCATAGCTTTTTCTTTGTAAGACTGGCTTAACAACCCAGCGCTTGTGCATCTTAGGGAAGCACTTGCGATAACGAGCTTCTCCACTCCTTGGGCCTTTTTGAACAATTGCGGGTTAGGGGAGGATGGGCACACTTTTTGAATACCTCTGCATCCTTCCAGGAATGCTTGTTCACGCAATGGTGAACAACAGATTTCCACTTCTCTCTCAAAAGTTGTACATCCCCATTACATGTAGCAGCACACCACCAAAGATGGTTTGAAATGGATTGTATCCAGGGTGCCAGCTCTTGGTTTTTCTTCAATTTTGCTTTCTTGTTCAGCTTTTTTACAATTGACTTGGAAAGATGCCACACATCATACTGGTGTTTGATGTGGCTAAAATCTTTTGCCATAGTGCTGGTGATGGATGTGTGTCTGTCAGTTGTGATACATTTTATACTGACCATGTCTTCTAAAGTGTTCAAACACCTTAGAAACTCCTCTTTCTCCATAGCATTGGAGCTGGTTACTTCAGAGACTTGAACAATGCTGAAGGTGGCAATTTTCCCTGTGCTTGTCTCCATCATAGTATATGTGCCATATTTAGCACTATGGCCAGGACTGTCACTTCGGCCATCACCATTGAGATTTACTATGTCCTTATTTGACAGCTCTTCAATTACAGCAGCCTCCTCTCTCTTCCAAGCATCATTAACAACAGGAAATAGGTAACGTTCCTGATGTCTGTAAAAGACCCTCTCACTCAGAAATTTTAGGCCAAGACAGGATGCAAAGTTTTGAAGTCTGGTAAAAGTATTACCAGTAAATAATATTGATGAGGAAATCAACAAGTTCCCAATAGCTAAGCGATTTAACATTGGCTGTGAGTACCATGTCAAAGCATGTTTCATACATGTAGTTGTCACAATAAGTAGGCTGCCTTGACATACAAAGTTGACATCAGCGACAGGTGCTCCACAGCTTCTACAAAACTTGAATAACTGCTGCAAACAAGAGTTAAATACCAAATATTTAGGTTCTTTGATATGGTTTTCAAGAGTTTTATTGCAGTCTTTGTTTTCTGGCTCTAATTCACTGTCCGTTGTTGAAACTGTCTCTTGCGATGAAACAATGAAACCATCATCATCGTCACTTAGTGGGAGTCCCTCTTCCTCTGAAAACGAAGACTTTTCTGACTTTTGTGGAGACACTGTTGGCATTGACTTTACTGGTGAGGGGTGATAGCTAGTACTGTAGCTGTGGTCGTGGAAGCTCACACTGAGTATTTCATCTCTACTGATGTTTGGTGAAGGGGAGGGATTGTAAACTGTTGTTGTGTCGGCATCTTTATAGTATCCAGGCTCTGTCTGTGAGTTGATGCAGTGGATGTTACAACATATCTACAACCAAGGCAACACTGAACACCAATCTCCTTACAAAGTGGTTCAGGAGAGAACTCTGGTGTTTCCATACTTGGTGGATCTTCACACGAGGGATTTATTGTGGCACATAGCTGCTCCACATTCTTTGAAAATACAAAAATAAACAATGTTTTCAACAATACTATAAACCATTCTTCGAGGCCTACTTTACCTTAAATAATACAAAATAAACATATTAACCAACAATGCTATAAATTATTCTTCCGTGGTCATTTATCCAAGCAAATTTGGAATATTACGGCAACATTGTTATGGTTTACGAATAAATATCAAATGTAAACTAAACACGTGCAAATAACCATTTTGAAAATTTCAAGTATCGATCAAATATTACTAGCTATACTTATGATTTTAAGCAACATTTCATCTATGAAAGCATAAATAGCTAATGATTGATGACTCGCTTCGGTATGCATTAATAAGTCTTTTTCATGAGTGATTATTTCGAAAAACAATGTAAACTATGTTATGTATAAATGACATGTTATCTCACCTCTTCGTTTTGTTTGCGTTTGAGCCGGTTCTCTGATGTAGTTCTTCTTTTAGCTGGCTTGCAAAAATTGAATACTGACGGAACAGCATCGCTCTTTAATCTCCTCTTCCTTTTTATCCCGGTTAACTGCTCCATCAGATCCACTTCAAAGCATGAATCCTCGAAGTGATCGCTGCAAACGTAGCAGTTCTTCAAAGGCGGCAGGTTCTCTCTCTTTATCCGCGCTATCCATGCCTTCTGAAGAGCTATTTTGTTAGGAATTTTGTGGTAGCTAACAGACTCAGTTTTGGAACAATGGTTGGTGCATTCTGGCACACAACAATGGACCATCTGGATTAAGAAACTTACTCTAACTTAGACTATTAAAAGATCGACTAGCACTCGAAATATACAAACTCAACAAGTTTGGAATGCAAGCTTCACGTTGTGACGTCACGGCATTAATGCGGTAATTTATTGCGGGCTCAAATATGGCGCTCTTCTATTGCTATATCAGAGTTATATCAGAGCTATATTCAGTTTGATGACTTACACATCCTTTGCATAACCTATGGCCTTTTAGATCTGAGTATTTGCGCAACTGGAGCGCGTTTTGATATGTTAAGAGAATCGGTAAAATTTAAATTGCAGTTTTACAGAGCGCGCCTGTCAGATGGTATTGCCCAAGCTGTCTAGAGTCAACACAGACGATTAAAAGAAGAAAAAAAAACCATTTAAGGACCATTGTCAATCAATTTAGGAAAGAATGGACAACTTGGTCGACAACCTTTACAGAAGCCCAATAAAAGGACTGCAAATTTGTCACATACGGGCCGCTATTTTAAGAATAGGGCTGTAAACAATGAACGTACGATGACAAAATTTGTTTTGATTGATTGTTATTCGAAGTAACGACCAGAAATTTATTGGACAATCCAATAAAGCATGAGTGAAAAAAACAACGGTCTGAATTTTTTGTCCCTGCATAGGAATAGGTAGCATGGTTTTGATTGGCATTGCTGATAAGTTCTCAGTTAGCTGATGTTTCTGTTCTCCATTAGGTAACTTTATCCTAGTTCACTTATTAGTTGATCGAGACTTATTCATCACAACCAACCAATGAGCAACTTGGCCTATTCCTAGATTTTCGATTGGCTGATATTTCTTACACCTCAGAATAAACCTTTCTTAATTGAGAAGATCTTTATACCTGCTTTTATCGTAAAATGTTGATCATCATCTCGTTCTGAGTTGATATTTAGAAATAATCACATGTTAAGACCTTGATATCGTTTTTATTCACGAGTTTTTCGTATCATATCGCGAACGAGCAAGTCCTATTTGGCTATTTTAATAAGATCCACTTCGAAGGCACGTACCACTCTTTTATAACTAAATGAAAATGTGCGACCGGACATTTTGCAAAGTCACATTAATAAAAGGTATTTTTTTAAAAGAAACTAATGCATTTTCGGGTTTAAATTCCGGATGAAAATAGAAACCAATGAGAAAATAGCGATCAGAAAGAACAAACACTTCAGTCACGGTATTTGTCGAAAATACCCAATGTTCACGGCCTCCGTGTGAACCCTAAATACAATAACCCAAGCAAATTTTCGGATATGTTCTAGAGGAATATCTATATAGTTCATGACGAGAGTTATTCATAGTTATTCATGACATGAGTGATCTATTAACACGTTAGTGTTATGCCTCGAAATTGGGATATGCTGTTGAACCGGGAGACAATCCCCTAGCTACTCTTACACGAATAATTCAACAGGTTCTTTCACATGAGGGGGCGTGAGCTTGAAATCGTAGCTGACCAAATGTCAACAGGATTTCCCTGATGATTTCTGTATGCGTCAGCTGGACCTGTTTGATTCAACTGAAAATTTGCATACGTTTGAAGTCGCCGCTAAGCCGACAGCTTTTCTCGGATTTCTCAGAATTTTAGCGCTTGTTTACTCGGTAATACCTTCCAGCAAACCAAAAAAAATAGGCGGTCGTAAACCGCATGTGTCTACTGCCAATTTAGAAACGGATTGTTTAAAGGGGCACTTAGATGAAAACACCCTGATTTTAATATTTCTAACAGGAAATCTATAAATGTTAACGTTGTTGTACGTTGGACTACTGACATTATCGAGATGTAAGTCACACTGACCGAGAATAGTTTTAAGACAACTTCCATAGTCATTTACCACAGCTTCCATAGTAGCTTCTTGGATAAAGAAAGACTCAGTGTCACAACAAACATGTGATCTCTGTAAAACAGCTGAGTTTTCATTTACCCGAAGGACTTCTTCAACGGGCTGACTAATCTCACGATAGCGCACAATTATCCTCAAAAGAGGGTTAATTATCCTCCGAAGAGGCTCAATCATCCTCCGAAGAGGCTCAATTATCCTCCGAAGAGGGTGATATATGGCATTAAACGCCATTTGTTTTCCCAATATAGGGCTTTTCATTAGTTGAGAAAGTTAATTGTTTGAAGCCCTGTTTGAAGTCAGGCAGCTTTGTTTTCGGCAAAAACATCGGCCTAAAATTGGAATAACACTTACAAAACCTTTCATCTTATTGTATGGTATACCACATGAAAGCTGTGATAAATGATATTGATAGATTTTACGAAAGCACTTTAATTACTTGAAGTCTCGAGCAGCGAAGAACGAAGACAGTCCAAGATGACAATCCTGCTTTTAAAAATGCGTCATCCCTACATCGGTTACAATTCGGAAATACCGAGATTTCGTTATTCAAGCTATGATTGGTTCCGTAGTTTATCGATATTGAAGAACGTGAGTCGCTTATCCCTGATTGGCTCCGAAGTTTAATGATTGGTTCCGAAGTTTATCCATTCATCAGTTTGGGCTTCCTGTGTTGTTACTGACGGACTTACTTACACGACTCGATAGCATAGTGGCTTCGCCTCTCTAATAGGCAGTAGCCACAATGAGCAAAATCTAAATTTTGACTGTGACCGGCCGATGCTTAATATTAGTGGACCTTGGACCTTCGCTCTTAAATTACTTGATGAAATTAGCTATAGCGTGGAATGAAACCTGGTTGTTTTTTTTTTTGTGTTTTTTTCGGCGACAAAATGAGTTTCAAAAGTTCATTCCTCTGTTGCAAATGGTATAGCTTTGAACCCCAAATAATTGACTTCTTCACATTATGCAAGGTATAAAAACAACATGAAGAAGAACTATCAAACTGCTAAGGGAGTATTAAATTCACAGGATAATCAAAGGAAAAAGCCGGCAATTGGAAAATACCCATTCGGGTACTGATGAAGATGATCTTGCATTGATGAAGCATCAAAGTGCTGTTTTGATTTTTCAAATTGATCGTCCATATTTAGTTATTAAACTAAATAAATGTATTAAGCAATCTTCACTTTATTTCACATTCGTATTCATGAATTGCATTGTTTTCAATTGAAGTGTTTTTTTTTTTCCTACGAGGTTTATTTGGTGCGTTAGGACCGCCTGATCAACTACAACAATCCTTTGCGTGTGTTCCCCGAAATCTCTTGGTTTTTAATCCAAACTTCTATCCAAATATGGATTCAATAATCCTGAAGCGAGATGACATTACCCCCGTCTCTAGACCATAAACCTTTTCACACTGCATTTGTTCTTTGATTATGACTATTGTTCCTGTATTCTCTTAGGAATCAAACATATTAATATGAAAGAATTTTAAACAGTTTTGTACATTTACAATAAAATTGATATAAATTTTTAAAAGTCAATAATGAATGCAACCTCGTTCCCAGGGCCCTCTCGGCCCGACTCCAAAACAAAATGGCGGTCGTCGGGGCGAAGACCCTGGTAAAGGCTGGTCACGTGATCTAAAATACTCCAAGATTTTTGGAGTATTTGATCACGTGGTTTTCGTTCCAAAATGGCGGCCAAACTAGTATCCCAAATCGTCTAAATGTGGGAAAAAGGCCTTTCTTCGTGTGTACGTTGCTCCCGTTTTAGAGTACAAGACAGTTTTTGGATTGCTTTTTCCCCTTTTCGTTTCTTTATTTTAAGTAAACTGTTAGTTTTTCATTTATGTATCGTCATATTTTATTTGTAAATCTTCTAATATTTATTTAATGTAATATATTGCCTCCCGCCTAGATTAGCTTTATGCTATTTGCGGGAGGGTGATAAATTGTGTATATATAGTCATTATTTTGTAAAAATAAACTTGAAACTTGAAACTTGAAACTTGAAAGCTGCAATTTGTGCGAAAGTTCACCAACAACGGTTTTTTAGCTATTTTTTTCCGCTTAGAAACAAAAGTGATGTAAAGAAACTTACTCCGGGAGTCCTGGCTTAATACTTCATATGGTTTCACTTTCTACTGCTACTGCTACTTCTTATAGCTTTGACTGCTTGGATACTGAGATTCGGATTTTCTCTTGGAGTTACCCATTGTCTATCAAATGACCCGTAGCTTAACTGTTTATGACACTTTTAAGATTGCTACCCAAGATGTATCTTTCTTTGAGTACTTCGAAGATCATAGGTCATAGATTTCGTCATGTTGGATGCCCATGACCAATTGTGTCTTGTGTTTCCCCAGCCAAGAGAGAAACTCTTCAATATTCAGGTTATTTGTGACAGACCTTGGTAGAAATGACAATCTTAATGTGCTCTATGTTCAAGCACAATTCAATATATACTGAATATTGTATATGTAGCCCTAAATCTTTAGAATTTCTGTTGTATTTAAAAAAGGATTCATTGAATAAAAAAGTATGTGCTTCCTTGCAAAATTGTTGTTACTGTCACTATTTTTTTATGTTTTAGGCAATAGGATGAATGGTGAAACAATATCACAAATTAGCACCCTTCTGTGCACCCCTCTTTAGGCTATCCTATTTTGGGGTAGACCATGACTTGTAAGAGTTCTTTTTCATGATGATTACTGTTTGCAATATTGAATTATATTATTAATGAGGATTTCTCATACGCGTATGAGTAGCCAGGTTGGAGAAAAAGAATTACATTTAATTCCAGGAGATGGGAGGGGGGTGGGGGAATAAAAAAATTAAAGTACAGCTAGTCCATATAAAGAATAGTCTAACCCTTACATGTAAGAATTTCAATGTTTCTAAAATTATCAGGTCACTTGAATAATTAGACAAATGAAAGTTACTAGCTAGTTACTCTCACATCCTTATAACAAGTTATTGCTATCTTGCAGCTGAAGCAATGACTGACTTGCAGTAACCGCAATAAATAAGTTTAGATTAAGGATTTTGAATTAGTGACAAATGTTCTTATACATTTGTTTTCTTTCAAACATGTTTAGGTTGTTTGTCACTTCTTTCAGCATTGCCAGTTAGCAATGTTGTTAATTTTTTAACAGGTTTTTTTAACACCACCAACAGCAATTTGTTACTTCAATACTTTATTTATTTACAATACTACTGTAAATTTATTACAATAAATATACAACTATAGTTTATTACTCTCATATTCATAGAATTATTAAGGCAACAGACAACTTAAACAACTCGAATGTAAACTTCGTTGTTCAAGTCTATCTTTCTTTTATTCCGTTTGAAGATAATCGTGCGCAATTAAGTTTTTCATAACTTTCTTGGGTTGTATTTTTGCACCCTGTACTATTATGATTTTATTATGTATTATGTGGGGTATCATGTGTAGCTTCCAGGTCATATTAAATAAATTCTTTCGAACCTACTTTGTTTCATGGCGGTTTTTAACATCGAACTAAGTTGTACCAATCATTCAAACCTTGTATGCGCCATTTAGAAATATCAGTAGAAGCCGTTGGGTCATTGCTCTTTCTTTTTAAATCATAAATAACACGACTTTTTTAGGATGAAACGATTCACCGAGGAACAAGACGAATACAGATAAGAAGTCGGCCATCTTGTACTATAAAATTTCAACCAATCAAAGTGCTTGTAAAGAATTTTTTTCAGGAGCCAATCAAAACGCTTGATAGAACAGCCTTTACCAGGGTCTTCTCCCTGACGAACGCCATTTTGTTTTGGAGTCGGGCCGAGAGGGCCCTGGGAACGAGGTTGTAATGAATGTAAATATAAATATGTATAAGGGTCATCTATCAATGAGTAAAAGTTAAAATATTATATAAAAGTATGAGATATATTAAAGTGCACATGAACCCTTCGACAATACTTTCAGTACTGATTCTACACGAAGTAAATAGTTGAATGGTAAAATATTTCTTGATTTGAGTGATGCGTTTCTAAGTTATGAAGGTTTATACTTCCAATATGCTAATGAGTGTGACGTCTATTAAGGCTTAATCAAATATACAAAATCGAACTGGTTCATAGAAACAGTATTTAGAAAGCATCATTATTTTACTCATGGTTTACGTGAAAGCTATTTACAATTTTTATTTTCAAAATGGCCAGCATTTAGTATTACTAGTTACAACAAAAACACTCAAATACCTTACCTGACGTCATCATCATTAACATATTGCAAGTATAAACCTTCATAACTTAGAGACGCATCACTCAAATCAAGAAATATGTTACCAATCAACTATTTACTTCATGCAGAATCAGTACTGAAAGTATTGTCGAAGGGTTCATGTGCACTTTAAAGTATTTTTTGAATAAATAAGTCTTTATATTTCGTTTTAAAGTGTCAATAGTCCCTTTCACAGTTCCCTGCGCCATCTTGAAAGGTAATCGTGCCTTTGCATCGAAGCGAGACGAACGGTGACTTACAATGATAGAGACCTTTTTTAACACCTCGAATATGTATTCACATGTGTCTATCATTGCAAGCTCACCGTTTGTCTCGCTTCGATGCAAAGGCACGGTTACCTTTCAAGATGGCGCAGGGAACTGTGAAGGGGTCATTTGATTGGCTGGCTCATATATGATATAATAAATCGTTCCAAAGTTTGAGAGCACAAGTTGAGAAAGCACGTAGTCCATAGGTTTTCAGATTATATTTCTTCGATTCAAGCAGCAACTTGAATTCAGATCTGAGGCTGCGGCGAGGAAAATAAAAAGTCAATAGATTGCGGAGATATCAGGTGCTGATAAATGGTTCATGGTTTTGTGGACATAAAGAAGGATCTTGAATTCAATGCGTAGTTCAACAGGAAGCCAGTGGAGTTCTTTCAGAATTGGAGTGATAGAAGCAGATTTTCGTGACATACTGATAAGTCTAGCAGCAGAGATTAGCACATATTGAAGACGTTGGAGTACATTTTTTGGAGTACATTTACGCTGTTTTAAGGATCATTTTCCAAAACATTGCCCCGCTGATGCATTGAGATGCCATCTCGACACTGTTTCTTTTCTTTTAACCTCAGAATGGCTAATACATTTTTGAATGATTGACAGAAACCCAGATATTTTGGGCTGTATTCGTTGATTAATTATGAAAATATGTCTAATAATGCCTGCTGTTAAGGACCCCGAACTACTCTCAAGGGCAGCCGTATAATTCAGCCCGCAAAGCAATGTGATATGCCCACGAATTTACAACTATCCTAACGTAACGAGCCACGATAGCATTCTGTAGAGTATTTGTTTGTACGGTATTTCTGTCGCTATTAGCTTGGAAAATCTGCAATACAATAGATAAGATAAATAGTTTACCCATTCATCAATGCATGCATTCATCCAAGCATCCATATGCATGCATGCATCTATCCATGCATTTATGCATTTATGCATGCATGCATCCATCCACCCCCATCCATCCATCCCCATCCATCCATCCCCATCCATCCATCCCCATCCATCTATCCCTCTATCCATCCATATTCATCCATCCGTCCATATCAATCGATATCCATCCATCCATCCATCCATCCATCCATCCATCCATCCATCCATCCATCCATCCATCCATCCATCCATCCATCCATCCATCCATCCATCCATCCATCCATTACCTTCTTGGCGTTATTTTCGAAGTAAAAATCCCACGCGATCCCGTCGGTGCTGTATTGTATAGTATAACTAGTGACCCATTGGTTATAGCCCATCGGTCTTCCTTGTGTGGCTACCATGGTAACGGCAGAGATCTGTCCAAGGTCTATCTGTAAATATTCACCTTGCCTCGTTGATTTAGCTATCCAAGTACCTACGTCTCGATTGACGTCATAGGGTTGGGACGGAACATTGTTAAGTCTTCCACGCCATGGCTCCTTACCAGACCCAAAGAATGATGAGGCAGTAATGGCCTTGTTAGGAATGGTACCGTCTTCTAGACCCAATGCATGTGACTTTTGGCACACTAAAACGAAATAATTTCATGCATGATGCTTCAATAAGCTATTGAGAGAAAGGAGAGAAAAAAAGAAAAAAAAAAAAAAAAAAAAAAAAAGAGAGAAAAAAAAAAGGTACCAAAATTTATCTGTCATTATCAACATCATTAAAAAAATGCAAGGTCATTTTATAGGGATATTAAGAAATTAAATGTCCCCGAAGCCGAGGGAAGTTTAGTAGAAGTCCCGAGGCCGTTCATAACAACCAATATTTCCACGAACCATTACAAAACTGGTTGTCTAAGTTGCATAAACTTAACCAGTGTTTTTAAGTTGTTTTTACAGTGTTTAGATTGGACTATATCATGACTTTTAATAATAATAATAATAATAATAATAATAATAATGATAATAATAATAATAATAATAAATATTAATAATAATTATTTATTTATATAGCGTAAATTTCATGATAGTCCATATACGCTTCACAATATCCAGTAAAAGAAAGAACAAACAAACAAAATAAAAATATAGCCAATCTAGAATGAATAAGAGATACAACAAACTAATAAAAAGAAAAAGAAAAGAAAAGCTAAGATAAAGAAAAAACAATGGCTTAATTCATAAAATAAGCCGGAATGAATAAGAAGGTTTTAAGCTTTTGATTTAGGAATGTGATTTTTTGGTATTTTAGCCAGAAAAGCACAAAAAGTTCTTTTAGTTTCAGATCATCTCAGATCTACGACCGATAACGTTTATTTCCATAGGTGTTTACAAGAGCGTGCCTTCAGATGAAGATCCGAAATAATAAAAGCATATAATTGTGACCAATAACTTCACACAGGGTTACCGTGAAAGGTTAAGTGCACACAAATAATGATATGCACGTTTTATGCATATCAATGACTTTCACGAATCGTACGGATCAGTTCGATAGTATTGGACAACCCTCTCCTATATCTGCCCTTTCCAACTTACGATGGAATGTATTTAGGGTCATCCATACCTTTGCAATGTTTGCCTTCGTAGGGAGGTCTTGGGCACACACATTCGTAGGTGTTGTTATGGTAATTAGGAATGCAAGGCAAATTGTGAAGACATGGAGACTTGCTGCAGTCGGACTGTACAAAAGAGAAAAGGAATGAAAATTTGATGCAATCGATTTTTACAAATTCTTTTTTACATAAATATCTTCTCTCTCTCTCTCTTTGTTTCCTTATTTTTGTTGTTAAATTTAATTAAGGTGTATATCAAGAAAAAAATAATAATTTCAAAATCACTTATATGTGAACAGTGTAGTAGAATGGTTGCAGTATTTGTGTATGTGATCTTCTCTTTCCAGAGATATAAACATTTGAAATATCAATATGCAAATGAGATGGCGTAAATTCAATAATGTGTTACATTTTGCAGTGTGATTTACGACAAGTATTCCGAAGTGAAATAACTCAAAAGTGTACAAAGCCATATATATTTCAATCATAAGGATGATTTGCAAATGAAAAAAACAGCAGTACTTTCCACAAAAGCATTTATGTATAATAAATTAGTCTTGAATTTACGTCATCTCATTTGCATATTGATATTTCAAATGTTTATATCTCCTAAAAGAAAATTTGACATACGAAAATACTGGAACAATATTACTACACTATTCATATATAAGTGATTTTGAAAGAAAAAAAAAATCCTTGATATACACTTTAAATAACAAATAGTTCAATTACCGCCGTTTGCATTACTACGCGGCCACCCCATACACAAATCGAGTCGTGTAGTTTGCGATAGACTACAATAAATCATTCATGTTGACGCCATTTATACACGTTTGGATCAGTGAGTTGGCTTATCTATCAAACTTCCTCAGTCAGATATCATGAAGGAAAGTTGCGAAAGCGATTGCAAAGAGTTTGAGTACATCCAAGTAGAATGAGGTGTTTGATTGATGGCAGTCTATTGCAAACTACACGACGCGATTTGTGCCTGGGGTGGCCACGTAGTAATGCAAACGACGGGTAACCATAGTTAGAGTGTACTGTTTAGAAAACCCGGCAAACAAAAGGCAGGCTTATTGTTTCTCTTTTTGGGTTGAGGCTAAGTAAATACCCACACATATCATTAACTTTGCACTTTGGTTTGACATAAACCCATCCTCTGTAGTTCGCATTAATAGAGTTGTTCCCGAGTTATGGCAATATTTGCACAATCAAATCCGTTGGCCGCCTTTAAAGAATGGGTCAATCTTAGGTTTGTTCAAGCGGGCTTTCTGGGTAACACGCATGACGATAGATCATACCGGGTAAAGCTCTTGGCCGACAGAGCTTATCCCGATGGTGGACCACTTACCACGCCAGTCATGGCTATACAAATACATCTTAAATAATCGGGAGAGACGGCGAACTCTGAAGTTTAAGAGATGCTTGACGTAACGGAGAATAAAGATCGAACACGTTCATAAGCGGTATATGGAGGCATCCAAGGTGACTACTTTCTTCCTGTTTATACCTTATAGCTTTCTTGGCGGAAAGGCGCATAAGGCTATCTGAAAATATCTGAGGCCTTGTGATACCGTAAAATCCCGGTTATAAATCGGCTCTGGAATAACGAGCCGCAGCCAAACAAACTTTGCGTATAGCAGGGGTACCAGTAGCTCAGGTAAAACGTAATAATCTTGGAACATTGTGGTTTCAATATTTCAAGATCCTAATATAATATATTTGGCGCGAATTACGAAGCGCCCCGTAGATCAATAATTCAACTACAACAATGGCGTATTGGTTTTCTGCTGCTGACTTGACCGAAGGCTGTCATCCAAGTAGAAAGAGATTTCCGTAACCGTACCAGAGTCTTT
The DNA here is from genome assembly GCF_029948245.1 of Actinia tenebrosa. NCBI lineage: Eukaryota > Metazoa > Cnidaria > Anthozoa > Actiniaria > Actiniidae > Actinia > Actinia tenebrosa. The sequence continues at coordinate 11,252,867 of NW_028292571.1, read as the reverse complement.
GCAGCAATTTAAAGGGCCACTTGGACGAAAATCGTTCCAAAATTAAAACTCTTTCATTCGAGCTGGAACTTTGCTGAAATAATCTTGAACACATTAAGGACCTCTTACTGAAATATCTTTCTAATATTCGAAAGGGAAGGGCCAAAATTTTACGATTTATTTTCGTCTGCCATTAATTTCTTTGTCACGGCCAACGAGTCATTATGCACCGCAGTTTTACGCTGTGACGTCATTTACTCAACACCATCATGTTAGCGTCGTTTTGACTATACATTTCTTGTTAGATTACCTGAAGTTTATTTGATGTTTTAAACGCGTTATCGTGAAAAGAATCTCTAAACAGACTTTTTTTAAACCTTTGATACCTCTTCAAATATGATGGAAACTCCCTTGGACGCTCGCTTTGTCAATCCTGAAGAGTTAGAACCATAAGTTATAATGTATGAAGATGAAGCCGAACTAGAAGAAGAAGCAATGCTTGGGAAGAGGTTTTCATAAAAATTCCTTACGTTCATTTCATTATTTGTATTTGCTACATACTGTCTATGATATAAAGATCTTAAATCTGAAGTTTCAATGTAATCTAATAGTGATTGATGTTATGAAAAAAACCGATTACCTTTTGAATTCTGCGTTGTGATATAAAGATTTGTGACAATATACTTAGATCTACGTGCCGAATAATTTAGAATGTGAGCTCGTAATTCTCCTAGCTGATTTACTACAGAACGGTTATTATTTGCTTCAAAATGTTTATTATGCATTGAATAGGTACAAACATACGATTATCTAATATCATCTTTGTAAAAGAACATGTCAAGGGTTTCTTATTTATTACTCGCGCGACAGCGGCGTCTGTCACTCAGCTCGTAGATTTTTCTTTCATTGTGTCGGATGTCTCGCGGACCCAAATTGTGAGGTTGCTCTTTGCCCTTGTACGTAAATATACCTTGAAAAATTGTTATCCTTAAAATGATTCGAATAAATCCCGAATATTTTAGTCACTTCGCGCGATGGAACCGCTAGAATCTCGTCCATGCGTCCTACTTTGTTGTGATTCTTGGCGTGCCGAGATGTATTGAAATTTTCGAATTATGATCGTCAGTATTATTGAAACTGAAAACTTTCAGCGCCTAGACATCGTTTGGTCATATAGTAGTTAGGAAACCGAATGAAACATTATATATTTTCTGAATAAACCAAATAAACCGAGTTTTACGAACATGGCACATACATTACCCACCAATGTTTTGGTTTGGGTTGAGTAAATGACGTCATAAGTACTCGTGCCAGTCTTCTTGAGTCGAATTCTGTGAGTCAAAGAAATTAATGGCGGACGAAAATGAATCGTAAAGTTTTGGCCCTTTCCTTTCGAATATCAGAAAGGTATTCCAGTGGGTGGTTCTTAATGTATTCAAGATTATTTCAGCAAAGTTCCAGCTCGAATGAAAGAGTTTTAATTTTGGAGCGATTTTCGTCCAAGTGGCCCTTTAAAGGTGGCTGGACCACCTCACGCGCTTGACCGCTACCTTCCAAGTTTGGAATGCTGGTGCATAAATGTGTTTTATCCGATTGCAAATCTTTTTTGCACATTGAGTCACATAAAGATTGAATTAATGTTTGATGCAGTTTTTTTATGAGATCGGACGTCATAACACGTGATTATGATGAAATATTTATTTTCGTTTAGAGAGCAATTTTAGCCTTGCATAGCGTTCAACGCTAAAATGCTTCGTACCACGTAATTATATACTAGATGCCTCCATTTTTAGGGATCTTTGAAAAAATCTATCTAGCTAATTATGAAATATTTGAGATTATTTAAATATAGTGCATAATCTACTTCAAAACTAACTAATGGATTTCATACGGCCGAAATTGATATTTCAGAGCTATATATTCACAAAAGTCATTGCTCATTTAGTTTTACTCTGTATCTAGTTTTAAAAGGAACATTTTGAAGGTAATCGAGTTATGCGATTTTGTGAAAACGTATAATGCATAAGACGGGGTAAACATTTGATGCGCACTTTTCATTGCAGTTTTCTAGTCAATCTTACTAGATCTTCCATTATTCTAAAATTCGCCGATAATTTCTCTCAAAACAACGTCAGGATACAAATTAGAACTTAAACTAATATTACACAAAATTGCAAGACTATTGAACTCATTTAAAGCGATCTAAAGCGAACGGGAGATACAGAAAACATTGATCGTTTCCCAACGATTTGATGCTCTGGGAAGTCTATTGTTTGTTAATGATCATATCATCAAATTCTTTCGCACCATGCACGGTCGACTGATCTCACTTGGCTGCTTTCCGATTTACTCCCGAAGTTTGTTTCTTTATTTAAACTCAAAAGTCTGGCTCGCTTCTTTCTTGAAGTTTTTATTTGAGGCATGTTCGCCGATTCTATTCACTCACACTGACAAGTGAAGTACATCATGACAAACGTCCAACGTTTGAATAAAAAAAACCCTGTTTATTACCAAACTTCGGGAGTAAATCGGAAAGCAGCCAAACTGTGTTTATGTCCTAGTCAGGCACAACATAGTCAAGACATTTTGATGATTTGCTATAAGGCACAGCGCAAAGGCCTGATAAACGCTCAAGTTTAAATTTATAAGTTACTTTAGGTAGAACAACCCAGAGGTAAGTTTTTAATATGCGATTCTCATGAGTATGAAGGTCAATTTTTTATTCTAGCATTTATCCAGGACGATTTATCCATGGTCAATTTTGATTTTTTCTGAGCCTGAGTGCTTCGGGTATATTGAACTTGACTGTTCTATATGCTTAGCTGGTTCATCCAGGACGAAGTCCTGGTCAATTTTGATTTTTCAGAGCCTGAGTGCTTCGGGTATATTGAACTTATCTGTTCTCTATGCTTAGCTGGTTCCTCCAGTATGAAATCCTGGTCAATTTTGATTTTTTCAGAGCCTGAATGCTTCGGGTATATTGAACTTATCTGTTCTCTATGCTTAGCTGGTTCATCCAGGACGAAGTCCTGGTCAATTTTGATTTTTCAGAGCCTGAGTGCTTCGGGTATATTGAACTTGACTGTTCTCTATGCTTAGCTGGTTCATCCAGTATGAAATCCTGGTCAATTTTGATTTTGTCAGAGCCTGAATGCTTCGGGTATATTAAATTTATCTGTTCTCTATGCTTAGCTGATTCATCCAGTACTGTCCTGGCATGAGTTGGTTATTTTGTCGAAAGAAACCAAAGATTTTCGTCGTTCAAAAATGGTGATTTAATTCCGATATTATATGGAAATCACTTTTATTTCAAACCGTTCGAAAAGTATCTAAAATATGATATTCATTAGTAGCTTAGAGAAGAAAAGTTATTTTCCCTCAGGTAAATACCTCGAGTATGTAATCTCGCCACGGGGACGGCTGAGGTCAAACGCTCCGTCGCGACGTTATTGTAGTGTTGTAGTATTGGAATAATAGCGCATTAATGTAAAATTTGAATTTATCTATCATAAATATGTTTCATTATACTACGGAAGCCCTGGAGGGACATTCGTACATCGCACTTCACACTTCGTATTTCACATATTTAAGTGGAAACTTCACACTTCATTCTTCACGCTTCACATTTCACACTTCATAATTCACTTAAAGTGCCTATAACCTTTATAGGATTATCATCAATTTTGATTTTCTGTGTGTTGGAGATGAATAAACAAAAATGTTTTTTCGATTAACTAAATATTCTCGGAGATATAGCGCCCTAAAGTACGCAGTTTTGCCACGCCCCATCCATTTGGACGGGATAAAGAGGAACTGGGCCGAGCAGAGTCTCGCTGAGTGGTGACGTCACAACAAGAACGAATGTTTTGATAAGCAAAGATTCTTACTAGTTCTTCGGTCAGAATATGAGAAAATGCCGACTAGATGTGTTGTTGCTGGGTGCTCAAACACCCCAGATTTTACGAAAGGTATATACTTGCATAAGATCCCATTTCATAACGACAATCGTCCAGAAGCAAAGATGGATTGATTTTGTGAAGAGAAAGCAAGCAAATTTCAACCCCTCGGCTACCTCCGTCATATTTTCTACACACTTCCTACCAGAGGATTATAATCAGAGATTTTATCTTGTCTCGTAAAATCGTCCTCAGTTAGTTAAAGATGAGGCTGGGACTGTTGGCATCCCAAGGATTTATGTTTGCAACCATGAAGAGCAAACCAAACTGTCGGATCGTAATCGCCGAAAAGTGTCGCTGGCCAAATCTCCAGGAATATTTTCTTGTCAAACTTGTTCGATAGTCCTAATTCTCTGATTTTGGTTTTCAAACTGTTTAAATTATCTATTTTCCAAAGGTCTTAAAAGATGCCTTGCCTCCGTGTCTTCACCGAAAGAAGTGAGTTGCCGGTGCGAGAATGAGTCGAACAACAACAACTATTTTTAATCTTATAGTACACTCAACAAAATTACTCGACTCTGATTGGTCGAGAGGAGTACAATTATAGCGTTAATTGTACTCCGTAGGAGAACCGAATTAAGTCGCTATGGAAACACGGCCAAAACAATGTCGACAGCAAAAAAAAAAAAAAAAAAAAAAAATCCGTAAAAACTAATAAGAACTAATCATTTTTATGCATTTCAGTTGCGCGATGGACTGAAAATCGGCCGCCAAAAAGACAAAGATGAACGGCGTCTCTTCGCATTTTTTACTGAAATTTTGTTGAGTGAACTATAAACAAAAAATCGCACGATCTTCTCGTACAATTTGGAATTAATAGACATTCGTAATGTTTTGAAAGTTCTTTAATTGCACTCGCCTAAAGGCTCGTGCAATTACAAGAACTTTCAAAACATTACTCGTGTCTATTAATTTCCAAATTGTACTCGAGATCGTGCGATTTCCTATACTAATACAACATTTGGTGGCTAGTCGTAGGGAAAAGTATTCTTTATTTAAACATAACATATACTTTATTTGTTGTACCTAAATTGTGTCAGTAACAGGTATTATTGAACAAAATATTGACTAGTTTTATTATTGCATGCATCTTTCGTAATATCTACGACATAGAATGATAATAAAGTCAAACTTTATAACCCAAATTTAAAAAACACTTCTTGAGGTTTTTTTTTTTTTTTCGGAGGATCGGTGTTGAGTCAGTACGTAAGTCCTATTTTTAAGTAACTATAAAACTGGGGCCAGCTATAAACAATGAAAGAAACTAGCATGGAACTATTTGACAGGATAAAACCCAAGTGTCATAAACTTCTTCATCAGAACATTCCTGTTCGGGATATCCATGAACGGCTTCGTCTAATTCTTCGTCCTCGAGGTCGTAAATACTCTCATTCTCGTCGCTTGAATCAAAGTATTCATCAGCATTATCAGTGGATTCCATCTTACAGCCTTTCTTTGACAACTGGTTAATTTCAAAGATACAAAGAGGCAAATAAAGCGAGCAAAACAGGTAAAAACACTGGAAGGAACAGCCAAGCTCCACTTTGTTTTACTTATTGGAAGCCGAGTCGTTCTTGTTGTGACGTCATTCGACGCCAACTAGGTACCAGACCTCGCGATCCCGTCCAAATCGATGGGGCGTGGCAAAACTGCGTAATTTAGGGCGTTATATCTCCGAGAATATTTAGTCAATCGAAAAATATTTTTTTTGTTTATTCATCTCCAACACACAGAAAATCAAAATTGATCATAATCCTATAAAGGTTATAGGCACTTTAGAGTTTCAGTTATCAAAATTTACTTCGGACTTAGTGTGCATTTCAGAAAATCAGACAAGAAGCTAGAAAACCAACAGATATGGTAAGTCTATTTTTGCTAGGTAGGTCCATTTACTAGATATGTACGACTAAACTTTTTTGTTTTATTTTCTTTCTTTCTGTTTTTTTTTAGGTCGTGATCAGGTGGTGCTTTACTATCATTTTCGTTGTATACGTTGTTGGCACCGCAGAGACACAAGTGTTGCCACGGTACACTTTTTCTCATCTCCAAGGTTATCAAAGAGAAGAAATTGGAAGAGATGACTTGATTGTCAACTATTTTAATCAAGGATATTCCTATAATGAAATAATTTTCACTTTATTAAGTGTTCCTTACATATGTGAAATAAGAAGTGCGAAGTGCGAAGTATGAATGTCCCTCCAGGGCTTCCGTATTATACCGACCAATTAGAAAAGAAAGATGAAATCTCAAAGTAGTATTATTCTTTTAACCTTGCGTTACCATGGGCATTTACGAAATCTGAATGTATAGAGACCCCCAACTGATGGGGAATGGAAACTCACCCATCGGGCCATCTGTTGGGCCTATTTTGGTTGCCAAGAGCTAGCGTGCAAAACCAATAAAGATTTCTAAAGCTCTAGTCGCCTTGTATACGTCTTCAGTAAACTCTCGTTTCAGGAACAGAATTCGGTGTTATTAGCATAAAATTAAGATATTAGCATTTCTTTAAAGCGGGTTACTTGAAATCTACGCTTTATATTTTTTAAAATAATTTTTCGTCGATTTACTTTACTTTACTTTACCGCAACCGCATCGTTTAATGGTAGAAACGTTGACCTGGCGCCACGTGTAGGGTGAAGCTTTTGGGCGTAAGCCGAATCTTGAAACACTTCGATTCTCAGCACTATCTTCCATCTTCACCCCTGACGATTGATGCAAGCTTCAGGTCTACCACTCATACATCTTAGGTTCTAACTATACATGAGCTCATCATACAAACTTACAAGTGAATTTTTTTCCCTAAGATTGTATCTGATACCGCCCCTATACCCTCACAAAATACTACACATTCCCCTTATACCTTGTCATCTTTCTTTGTTACCTTCAAATGAATTCTTCAACTGAATACAATTTCAATAATTTCCTCTATTATTTTTATTACTATTATCGTTATTACCGTTCTCTTTTATTTCCTCCAATCCCTCATACTTATATTAATTCATTTATCTCCAAACACTCCTACTTTAATTTATAATCACCCATAAGTACTTAAAATTTTTACCATAGTTTTACTCTTGCACCAAAAAACCCTTTCCCCTTCCCTCCTTCCTTGCTTGGGTCCCAAAACCTGTGTTTACATATAGTATTCGTCCGAGTTTCTATGCTTTAAAATCGGCTTCAAGTACTTTATCAAATGTAAATCTTAGTAAATGCTCATGATTTCAAATTTGAACGAATTTACTTTCCATTTGTTTCTTCTTGAGATCAAAACTTCATTTACTATTATCTTCTCGTGTTGAAAGATATTTCACTCGTTCGCTGAGCTCACCCGTGAAATATTTTCACCATTCAAAGATAAACTTCATATCTTCGCGCCACCGTGTAATATAATACGCCCTATAAAGTAATTCCGAAATTCAGAAATCATGCAATTTCAGTTTTTTGAAACAGTTTCAAAAAATTTAGAAAATAATTTCAAAATTCAAAAATCGCTTTTTTGAAATAATCACAGAATTCAGAATTTTTGAACCTTGATAGGAACGCAAAGCTTGGTCGAATGTAAACGTATCAACACTTAACAGGTGTTTTACATTAATTCCGATTTCTATGAAAACATGCCCATTTCATCTTTCTCTCTCCAACAGTTTTTTTGTCCAATTAATAGTTTGCGTCCGCGTATTTGCGATTTGAATTTGAAAGGTGAAGCGCCAGAAAACCACATCGAACCATCTTTAAGTCCAGTAGAAAAATAAAAGATAGTGGAACGAAAGAGGAAACACAAAATTGGAAAATCTTCAAGTTTTTAAAATAATATTTCAAACTCACCCTGATGCTGTAGTGGTTAGACTCTGGATTCGGACTTTGAAACTTGGACGAAGAGTTGTATTTATCAGTCGGCAACAGCTCGCAGAGGTACTGAGGGTTCCCATCGTAAAAGAAGATGGGTTGTTTTCCAAAGTTGATGGAGAAACAAGTCATGTTACTGGCACAAGCAACAAGACATTGCTCGTAGTTCTGAGCATGAAACTGTTGTTTGTTTTCCACTTCTAGTTTACTGTTTGGGTGAAAAACGAAGTTAAGATAGCCGAACTCTGGTGTTCGATAATAAGGCTGTTTGGAAGCATTGAATATAACTTTGGACGAGATCGTTCGTTTAGAAAATATAGATAAGGAAAGCACACAAAGAATAGCGAGTGCCTTCATGTTTCTCTAATTGTCTTAGCAATGTGTTCAAACGAAGACAAATATCTTCAAATGACTGTGAATCCAATTAAAGTGTTAAATAAAACTTGAGAATCATGACATCACTGTAGTTGTTGCAGTATTTTGTTTAATTTGAATATATACAAGAGTTAATTAGAAAGGCGTAATAAAAACGAGTGCATTTACGTTTCTCAGCATGTGTCTTTAGCAGGGTACGCAGGCGTTCTTTAGATCCAACAAATATCTTCAAAGGGAATCTCTGTAAGTTCGTATCACAGGGTCTCGCCTCCAAAAGTAGATTTCTTTTATATTTCTACCATCAAAGCTACCTCCTATCCTTACTACCAAATTAGAGTTAGATTCCTTTGAAATTTTTTTATTTTTTTCAGCCGCTATACGAATTTTCGTCCATCCACTCCAAGTCAGTCAAAAGACGCACATTTTCAAAGTCGTTGAGGCTTATTTTCAAAGTCCGTTTTATCGATTTTTTTCTGCAAATAAAAGAAGCTTTGGTTTAGTGCTTCTAGTGACTAGAAACAGCAATTAAAAAATAAATAAAATAAAATAAAATAAATTAAAAAAGAGAGAGAGAGAGAGAGAATTAGAGAGGATTACGAAACAAAATTACGACTTATCGATATTACTGAAAGCGTGTCATGAAAAGCTAAGATTATAGGATTTAAAATATTGCCAAATTCTCACTTGTGGCACCTAAGTCAGCCATAAAATACCATTTCGCCTTGCAATAAGAAGCTTTTCATTCGATGTACGCAAAAAATGTGCGGCACATTGCGTTTCTAAGAAATTAACTAGGTTCTAATTTATGCTTTTACGTGACACAAGACGCCGTTCATTCAGTTGGTCTTTTACTGCCTACTTCTATGCTCATTATGAACAATTCTTTTGCCCAAAGTATATAATATTGCATTAAAGCTTAACCTTGAATGCTAGCTCGTCGTATCTCTTAGGGGTAAAAACAAGCAATTTGGTATCTTTTTTAGGATGTTAAAATTGAAATTTGTTATTGCGTTTGTTGCTATTGTTGCTTTTTTTTTGTCTGAATTAATTAATCAATCTATTGGCTATGATTACTCATATCTTTTTCGCAGTAAAACAAAAATACTATTCGATTCTTGAAGTCACTATCCAATGTGAGTAGCTTTTTAGTTATTTTATCGCGCTAATACAATACAGTCGGTCAATCGAAAATTGGGATAGCCATTAGGATACCCAGACAGTTTGCCAGCGCAGGTCATCGCTCAAAGTTAGTATTTCAAGATATTAACTTTTTTCCAAAACTTATTAAAACCACAAACAATTTACAGCCTACAACTTACAATTCCTTTGGGTCTCAGATTTCAGATCTCCAACCAACAACGTTTTTTGAAATAGGTGTATATGATTGGGTGTTGTAGGCCAATGGTATCTTCAATTTCTTTCAATTCCTGTACTATTCGATACGTTCTACCCGCATTACGTCTTGAATATCTTCTTCTACTTCAGGTTAAACGTTTTCCTTAGCATTGGTATTTTTTGCACTGTCTATTTTTTTCTCCAGGCAGAAAGCGGTTAAGAATCTCGCAATCTGGGTCTGTGTCGTTTTTCGCTGTTTTCATTTCTCGACCAAAGCATTTCTGCCGCAACTTGTTTGCTTTTCTACCAGTCCTCTAACCCAGGTTGAACTGTCCTGTCAAATATAACCGCTTGTTTTCTGTAATTAATTTTCCTTGATGCACGCAGTAAACATGAATATTATCTCTATTGTACTAAAGAAACCAATGTTGTCGTACAAGCTTGTTTCAGCTTCAGTAACGGTATATCCGATCATATTATCCTTTACACTTTATATTCTTTTTATTTTTACTAATTACCATAACTAAATTTACGAAAACCCAACAACATGCAATTAGTAAAAACTAATCCAGGCAGGTTGAGTGATAAATTATTTACAAGTATGATACAATACGTATACAAACAACTATAATAGATAATATTTTACAGGTGTAATAATAAATATGAATATAATTCAGTACACGCAAACAAATGGTATATTACAAACTTATGGGTTAACATTTAAATATGTGTTGATAAAAATAAAAATAAAAAATATTGAAAGAAAGAAAGTGAGTATTAGATTGAATTCTATTGAAAAAAAAAAACAAAAAAAACAAAAAAAAAAAACCACCGTACTTTTTGAGTTGAATGTACGCTATTGGACGTATTTTACAAGAGAAAATGCATGACATAACCGGGGTCAAGAAAGAAAATCGTCTCTCCTTGAAATAAAACAGAACCTGTCAAAAAAACAGAAGTGGATTTGAAAACCCCGGGCTTTCCTGAACATTTTGGTGTATAATTCATAGGAATTTGTTAAAATTTAGAATCGTATTTTTGCTGATTTTATAAGCTCATACTTTCTGTTGGCTACACATTCGCCTCTTATGGTTTCTTAGGTTTCGTAGCCTCGAAAACACGCTACTACGGTGGTTAGCGAAAGAATAGAAGATTTACGGGTCATTTAGGATGTTTTGTCACGCAGTTTACTTGTGCTATATAACTTTACTTTTAAGAACAACCTTTTGCTTTGGTAAGAGAGGAAAAAGACCGAAAAGAGCAAGTATTCCAAATGTATGGGCAATTTTTTCCAATGTTGTCACGAAACAATGGTTTCAAGTCGAGGCTGAACTCGATAAATAAAAGAATCAAGTTCAGTCTCGACTTCAAACCATTGTTTCGTGGTCAGTCAAGCGAATTTGGGAAAGGCGTATTAGCTCAGAGATTTCAACACAATATCCTTTACTCTCAAGTAATGAAAAAAAGCAATCTCCTGTTCTCTTTAATTTTTTAAACTTCCTCTTAGACACATTTGTTAAGCAAAGAGGAATTTTATTCCACAATCTTACCATATTAACGAACGAGCTCCAAAAGAGTAAATCGGCCCGTTCGCACTTGGTACTCTAAGGATTGACAATAGAATAGACATTGCATGGTAAAACCATGGAAATTAAACGTAATTATGCGCTATACCAAGAAAATATTCAAAAATCCCGTAGAAGATATCGTAATTCCTTTAAAAAAAGCGTGGTTGGACAATTTTTTTAGCCCTAATAAAAGATACCCTTAAAAAAGATACCAAGAAATGCCGAAATTCTAAATTTTAATTTTCACACCCTAAAAGATATCAAATCGCTGATTTTTACCCCAAAGAGATACGACGAGCACAAAGTAAGTAAGCTTGTAAGTTTGTTTTTCCTAATTTCGCCTTTGTCTTCGTTTTTATGACGTCACGGTTGCGCTGCGCTATTACACCAGTTTTGCTGTTCATTAACCGCAAAGGAGTATTCATTGTATTAATCGAGGCTTTATGAGATATTAGCATAACTTGTCCGGATATTTTTATTATTTCTTTTCAGTGTTTTCTTTTTTCGTAGCTGTTGTCATGATACAAGTCATATATATCTTTTCGTCAAAGTGATATGAATCAAGTAGACCATTGCAAACTACCTTAAAGAAGTGAGGTTTAAGATTGCAGTTTAATAAAAAAAATTATGTAATAAAGTTTCTTAATAGAGCCTTTGCACCATTACGTGATGGCAGCCATGACAGGAGGCACGACAATAGAGGCTTTTCTCCCGAGAAACTGATTTTTTTCTCATTGGGAGTTTAAGTGATACAATAGCATGTCATCAAACAATTTGAATAGAAAGTTCCATGTACTGATCTATAAAATTATGAGCATTGACCATTGTAGATATAGAGTATGCTGTTATTATAGCTTACTGGGTTACCTTTGGTTTTATTGCCCGCAGATGGCCAGCGGTTAATTGTGTTTGCTGCTGGTCGCCATGTTTGTATAGTAGGAGTTTTTTCCGAATAAAGCCTTACAAATTGCCTTCATTCTCCTTTGAACTGCTTAAATTCACAGTTTATTACACTCCAATACAGCGACCGCGATTTTATGTTATTATGCTAGCTGATGAGGAAGCTTAAGATCAGAAATTGCAAATATTTTGTGTATTATGTACACCTAATTGCAAGAAGGTTTTCATACAAAAATATAACATTTGTAATTTAGTGAGAAAGGAATTCATTAAAAGACAAAAGAAAAAGTTCAGCTTCAGTGATCTTCTTTTGTTTGTTAATATAATTCCTATCCCACTATATCACTTATGTTCTATTTTCGTATGACAACGTTCTTGCAAGTAGGTGTATACTTTTTTATAAGAAGAGATAACTAGCTAAAAACTCTTTTACTCCGATGAAGGACTAGCGTCTGTAAGTTTTCTCATCTTTTCACGGTGTGTAATTTACATTTTAATCATTACTATACCATTTTATATTTCATTCAACATGAAAATAAAAAATATATAGAAATATTAAAACTATTGAGGGAAAGTTAGATTTGTGAGTCAGGCGTGTCGCGACTTGGATCAGCAGAGGTCGTTTTAGGGTCCAGTTTGTAAGTTAGCCGTGAACTGACTCAGGTCAGTCTAGAGATCGTTCAGAATTCGGACTGTGAGATTGCCATGGCCAGACCTATAGAACAGCCAGAAGTTGTTTCGGGGTTCCATCTGTAAGTTAGTCCAGATATATTCAGTTTGTTCAGGGGTTAAAAAAAAAAAAAAAAAAAAAAAAGAAAAAAGATATTTGAAGTGAGAACGAGTTGATTTCCACTTTTATTAGAACTGATAATTCTGTACCATAGTGAAACAACAAAATCCGGTTTATATAGTTTGAATGAGTTTTAACGATTTTCCCAACACCCAACACCCGTATTAATCCCAGTAGGGTATCTGCATTGGACGTCTGGAGTTGAAATTTAGAAATCATCCAAATTCGTCGTCGGTCTATTAGTTTGGGCCAATTTCCTAAAAAGGAAAAAAATATCATAGAATAAACTCTAAAACTCTAAATTTACTAAAAAAATAATGCTAATATAGCTCTTTTTAAATGTCTGGATTACCTACAAACTTCGGGAAACTTTAATATAATTTTACTAACATGTATATGAAGAAGTTTCTTGTATTTTGTTTTCTGATTAAACGGAAAGCCAAAACATTAGTAGCGTCGGATGACACGGGGGAAAAATCAATTCCATTTCAATATTACCTTATTTAACATAACTTGCAGCTCTTCCTACAGATTCTCTGCATGACTGCAAGATTGTTTTGACAAGCTCCCCTGCTTGCCCAGAACGAACAGTGCAAGTTTAAGTCATTGCAGTTCCCTGTGAATAATGAATATCAATACAAATGGGAACTTAATAAGAATTGATAAACCATCACCTAAAACCCTAGAGACTTTGGGTACAAATGCTAGACTGAGCATGTATCACATGCATATGAGTAGAGTTTGATTCTCTCCCTTGATTCGAGTTTTTTTCTCCTGGTTCTTGGTTTTTCTTCCTCCATATAATCTAACATACAAATTGCCAATGGACCTGTAAGTTAGCCGTGCGCTGACTCTAATCAGCCTGGAGTTTGTTTCAGGGGACCGATAAATTTTTATCTTTTTCGAATCGCATTAACTTCTCCTTTGAGATTCGTCTCGAAAAATTACTTGAAAAAGCCATATCCACTACTACTTTTTCGTAAGATTCTACCAGCTCACTACTGAGATACACATACCGTGCTGACGAGGCCCAATACAGGACGAAACAGCTGTTCACGGTTTCTAGTTGAGCTGACTTATTTTACGCGACTTGAAGTTGTGAAAGGCCTATTGGCCCTCTTCTTCAGTCGTTTCATAAAAGGCTCGTAATTTACCTATTACGCATGTTCTTATACGATTTCAGAGCCCATCCCATACGGCTTACCGCCTCATCTCTCATGAATACCCAAAAACGTTTTGCAAACTCTATCCAAACAGTTAGTTGGTCAATGTGCCTCGACATATGCAACAGTTTGCTTCTCGGTCGTACATCCAATGAAATTTGAGTGAGACTTGGTAATCAGAGCGCAATATTTAGATGTCACTTTATCTGTAATTGAGAGGTGAGGTACACTACCTGAACCGTTGCATGCATTGCAGGTTTTCTTACAGTAGCTTTTCATCAGCTCGGGGTTCTTGTAACACCATCCAGATCCGTGAAGATTAAGACATTTATGCCCTGACCAAACGTCTGCACAGATTTCTGAAACAAAGAAAATACGATATTTACCTTATTCTTTCAGTATCGGAACCTGGCCTCTTTGACCGCATATTCCATTCGTTCGGTATCTGGGTCCATTTGACCTCATATTCCATTCATTCAGTGTCTGGATCCATTTGACATCATATTCCATTCATTCAGTGTCTGGATCCATTTGACATCATATTCCATTCATTCAGTGTCTGGATCCATTTGACCTCATATTCCATTCATTCAGTGTCTGGGTCCATTTGACCTCATGTTCCATTCATTCAGTATCTGGGTCCATTTGACCTCATGTTCCATTCATTCAGTATCTGGGTCCATTTGACCTCATGTTCCATTCATTCAGTATCTGGGTCCATTTGACCTCATGTTCCATTCATTCAGTATCTGGGTCCATTTGACCTCATGTCCCATTCATTCAGTATATCTGGACCTTCTTTGACCTCATGTTCCATTCATTTAAAAAAATGGACCCTCTTTTGACCTCAAGTCGTTTACTCATTTTCCACCCCGTTGAGTATATAACAGTATTTTTTTTACATTTGATTTTAATTTACCTGGTTGTGTAGGTTTTGGTGTTGTAGGTGGTGGTGGTACAGTTGGTGGTGCGTCAGTTACTTGTGGATCTGCTGCAAGCTCCTTTGACAGCTTTCTCTCTTTGGATTTAAAAAAAAAAAAATGTTGACCGTGAATTTCTGCAATTTTTTACGGTTCTTAATTTTTAAGAGACATATAAATCCTTAAATTAAAGCGATCACTGCACAGCAACTAGGCATGTTCGCACTGTTGTAAGTTTCTTTATTGTTCTAAAATCTATTAAATTTTAGCTGTCGTATCACTGCTTGGGACAATCATAACTAGGCTCCAACTAGCTATGTGAAAGCCCAAAGATTACATTGGAATTTAGAGTATTGATTTTCGAGGATCGAGGAAAATCGGAGAACACGGAGAAAATTCCTTGAAGCACCCAGACAAGAGAAGCAATTCTACACGGATACGACACCAATTGGTGGGAGGCGACGCATTGGAAGCGCACGCCACGCCTAATCTATCAGCGTTTGCCCATATCACAATATAAAAAGAAGTCAGACTTACCAGCTTTTCCCCCTTGGACGGAGAGGACAAGAAGAATCACAATAGTCAGCTTGAACATCATGATGTGTTATTACGCCAAGGTTGTATATGAACATACCCGTTCACCGATAGACATGGCTTTATATACCTTAACGTTTAATCAACTCTGAAACAAGGTTTGCACAGATGCATCTATCTTCATAAAACACTGATTAGCTTGGTCGTAATTTTGTTGCAATTTCATGTCATGTGCCATTCAGGCTCTTGACAATTTTACAATTCTTTCAATATTCATGGGTCTTTTGCGTGCGCAAACGTTAGACAAACAATAGATACTGTGGGGAATGGCCCCTGGCCTGGAATGGTAAACCATTAGACGCCTAAGCTAATATATTAAGGTCCATTTCACAAAAAAGTGGTCTGAGATGGATCAATGATTCGGAAATGCCATAGCTGCAAAATTTATAATTTATAATAAACAACAACAACAACAACAAAAACAATCGGCTGTACGAGGGATACACATTTGGGCTTATTTAAACAAATTCTTTACAATTCATTAAGCAAACAAATATTCCCACGACAAACGAGAGTCAATATTTTGAAATTGCAACAAAAACAACAACAACAACAAAAAAAAAACAAAAAACAAAAAAAAAAACAAAACAAAAAACAATAAAAAACAAACAAACAAACAAATTATATGTATGTTTTTCTTAGAATGGACAGTTTTTTTTTTTTGTTTTTTTTTTCGCTATATCAGGTTTACTGTGTTATGATAGCTATTACAAAGATTGAGTCAAGGATTCCTAGAGAACTAGAACAAAAATTACTAGTTATAGGGTGAAGTAATGTCTTCTTAAAAAACATGGCATCCAAAAATGTCAATCTTTCTCTTTATTTGCTGGGAAGAAAACACTCAAATGAAATATGAATGATGTTTGTGTTAAAATTATTGATATTTATATTTAGTCATGAAATGAGGTTTGCAAATGAAGATGGGAATCAATTTATTTCCACTCGCAGAAGACCAATAATTATGAAATCAGAATTAAAAAAATGTCGCAATGTCAATTTCAATTTCTAAGAAGGGAATCACTTCATCAAGTTTAAAAGATTGATTTATAAAATGCCAAGGGTTTTTACAGTGGAGAACCGCGCCATTTACATATGGCAGAATACCAATAACCATGATATAATCCAAAATATTACATTTATTACTCTTTGAGAAGTGAATATCTTGCATCATATAACATGACATCCATGTTAAAGATGATTATAAACTTATTAAGTCATGGCACGGGTTTACACAGATGGCAACATCAATTATAAAAGATCCAACACTGCCATTTTTAAAATTTCATTTTATGAGCAAATATTTTTCAACTTTGTTTTTCTTTATTCTTGAAATAAGGTCAACTTTAGGAAGATGAAAAAAAGATTGCCACTGCAATGCCACTGCAAATCCACAAACGTCAATCTTTAATTCTATTGCATTTAACATATATGTCCAAAGTAAAAAATTTCTTTACTCTTGGAATAAGGTTTCTATAAATAATAATCAATGCCATTAGTTTTGACCCTATGTTTTGAAACGATCCTGAAATATTAATCTTGTATCTCATACGAAAAGCAATCCCAAACATTTTAACATCAAAATTTTAACATCTTTTCTTATTGACTTAAACGAGGAAGACAGAAAGTAACTCGTTCAACTCTCTTGGTTCTATTTCCTCAAGGTTTTGATCCACATTTTGGTCCTCGGGTATTCAGTATTCAGTCAAGTGAGCCAGGTCTCTTTTAGTCTTACATAATTTGTCTTTTTGTTTTCTTGGTTCTGAATTAATTCTAAGATTGCACATTGAACAGCGCAAAACGACTCGCCATTGCGTTGGCTACAAAACTACGAAAAACAAAAATAGAAAAAGAAAAAAAAAAGAAAGAAAAAAAAAACACGCAAATTTGTATTTTGCGTGAAGCCTTTCAAATGTCAAAATTTCACAATGTCACGTTTTCTGGTTGGTTGCTTTAGTCAATTCTCAATTATGATTGCTTATATATTTTTCACATGTGAAAATAAGGCTATGCGCGACGATGATTGTCGTATTGCCTTTTTCACAAGTGAAATATGAAAAAGCATAGATATTTTTATAACATAAATTTACTTTATGGAATTCTAGTAATATTTATAATAAATCGATGTATATATTTGTCACATTTAGAGAACGAACGTCCTGGAAAGGAAAACGTGAACGTGATAGATTTGTGCTAAAAATAAACTTATTATGTGTTATAGAACAAGAGTGATAGATACGCTGAGAGATCACTGGACTCAGCTAGCTTACGGGTTGTATGTAGAAACAAGAGGTAGATTAAAAGCAAGTAAGGTTTTTTTATACAGCGCTCGTCATTTGATTTTTTTTTTTTTTTTTTTTTAATAACAAAATGTCGTGATCGTTTTTATTTCTTTAAAATTGCGTTTGTACAAATAGACTTTGTCATGCTTTGTAAAACACACTGATAAAGACAGTTCACCGGCCGCTGTCAAAACATGTATGAGTAAAAGTTAAAGTTCAAAGTGTCGTTTTTTTTTTCTCTCTCTCTAGCGGATCAACATTGAAAACAGGAAGGTTTTTTTTAAGATCCAAACTTTGAAAACATTTTCATGAGATTTGAAATATAAGCACATTGGGGTCTCATGATTTTTTCGCCGATCGTAGGTTACAGGTTGCATGCAGATACTGCACGAGGTAGATCGAAAGCAACATCAAAAGAAGGAGAAAAAGAAGAAGAAGAAAAAGAAGAATAGAAAAAAAAAAAAAAAAAGCAAGAAAAAAGAAGAAAAGGAAGCAAGGCTAGTTCACTTTTTGTTTTCGTTATTTGAAATAATTTTCATCTCCATTACTGTGCCATGCAAGACGAAAAACTGTTTCCATATATGACCATCCTTCTCCCTAGTCCCCGGCTTTAAGGTTAAAGTAAACGACTATGTTTATCTCTAATGCGGTAATGTTATTTTAAATGTCCCTTCTTGTACATTTTTTCGTCGATATTTTATTCCTCTTGTTCTTGTTCTTTTTTCCTTTTTCTTCTTCTTATTTGCTCTTCTTCTGAAATGTAAAAAGTAACAATGTAATAATACTCAAGAGAATGAAATACAATTCGATATTTTTTTCAAAAGGGATATATATTAACCTCATAAATTTATTTAACATGTGCTCTTTTATATAGTGAGCACTGTTAAACCTCACCCCCAGAGTAGTAGAATCTAATTCTCATGATCATTCTCGAACGTTGGTCCATTCTAATTCAGGTGTAATCTTATTCCTATAGGGAATGGGGTGGAATGAAGGAGGGCAGCATACTTTTCTTCTTAGTCTTCTTCTCCATTGTCCTAACTTCTAATGAGCCCACAGACTCATTTTAGATACAGGTTTAGATTAACTTTGTTTATTAAGGAAGTTATCCATAGATACCATTAAATATATTAAACTGCACATTTTTTACGTCAAGCCTGGTTCACACTAAAGTCGGAATCGGAAGCAACATACGTAGACTCACTAGTGTTTTGATCATTAGCATTGCTTATTTTTTTTCACCCCTACTTAATAAATGTGGAACCGAATATGTGTCGTGTTGCTTATACGATTCCGACGCTACAGTTGAAAAAATTAAAGCAAGGACCGTGTTAGTCTCCTACGCAGCCGCTATTAGTACCGTGTACTAAAATGCTGCAATAAACTTGAAGTTGATTATTTTGAAATGATTTACTCTCAAAAAAGCCTTAACCTGCGCAAGTGAGTATGTGATCAAAAGAACTCTGTATATTTTCTGAATCAGAAAAAAAGACAACTTTTTCAGTTTTTAGACTCCCCTTTGCCATGGCCATCATTAGAGGTTCTCATCAAGTCTAAATTACGTACGATTTATTTGATTGGCTGTCTATTGCGCATTCCCTGTGGTTACTGTTGTCTCGATCAGCGCAATCACTATAATACAAATCTGTATTTTTTAAAGATTTGGAACCATTGTTGTGTCTTACTTCCACCACCACCAGCACCTATGCTTCCTTCCAACCCCTGTTCCTTCCTGTTCCCCCTGTGCCTCCTATGCCTTCAGTTTCATCCTGCCCTTTGTTTTCTGATCCTCTTGTTTCCCTGTACCTCCTGTGCCTCTCTCTTGTCCCCTACTGTCCCCTCCTGTCCTTTCTTTGTGTGCCTCTTGTTCTCTTGTCCCTCTTGTGCCTCCTATTCCCCCTGTCCTTCCTCTGCCTCTTTTTTCCCCCTGTCCTCCCTGTGCCAGTACTTCAGCTGCGCCAAATAGATAGGCGATATAAAGCAATAGGAAATATGTCATTCCAAGACCCAGAATAGCTGTTTCCCCCTGTCCATCATATGCCGTCTGTCCCCTCCTGTAATTTCTTCTTGTGCCTCTTGTTCCCCTGATCCTCCCGGGGCTCCCGTTCCCCTTGTCCCTCTTGTCCCTCCTGTCCCCCCTCTCTTTCCTGTGCCTCCTTTCCCCATGTTCTTCCTGTGCCAGTACCTCAGCTGCCGCAGAAATTACAACTCTTCATACAGTAACTTTCCATATATTTTCGCTTTGAACTGCACCATCCATGTTTTACCCAAGCGCTACAGTATATCAGCTGGTCTTTGCAGGAACCTGGAAGCAAACACAAAAAAGTTTTTTTCTTGTAGTGTTTGAGTCTTGAATCTAATGGGAAAGACCGGGGCTCGTCAGCAGTTCATTGTCTTACTTCATATTAATTTCAATTTCGTTGTCCTCAGTAGCCTTCGTTGCATATACCGCTAGTTTTGATGGAAACTGAGTCATTTACACCTGTAGGTTTAACCTCGTTTTTTGTTTTTTATTTTATGTTGGGTGGAAGGGGGCAGTAATAATTTGTTTGGGATTTAAAAACATTGATATATGTGTAAAGTTAACGTCTGCTAATTATTTGCTCTCAAACGAGACTAAACCTGTACAAATAAATTTGCAGTCATAGATAATAGAAAACGTGAAAATGACTATTTATCACTTGCACTCCCTTCTATCTAAGCAATGCTTCATTCTTCCTTGGCACGTAGGTGTCGCGACTATGTTTTTGGATATATTTATACAATATAGTTTTCATTATTCTTATTCTACTGGTAATACCATTGACCCGGACGTCATATTTTTATCACTCCAACCCCTTGGGAATGATTTCCTAACAATCGACTAACACATTATAAACCCCCTTTTGCATGTGATGTCAAAGCTCGATCTGGTGGACAAATCCAAAATAATTCCAATCTTCCTGAGAATTGAATCCTATTGTTTTGTTCCCCAGATTGAGCATCATTATAATGTGCTTCAAGGGGTCTATAGAAAATCTTATTTTGAAAACTTTCGGGGTGCATCTAATATCCACCTCCACCAGCGCCTCCTGTCGCTCCTCCGGTGCCTCCGATGCCTCCAGTACCATCTGTGCCAGTACCTATGCCACTGCAGAAGTTACAGCTCTTCCTACATGCACGTTCCATCAAAGATTGTTGTGACTTGCACCAACCAGCTTTTGCCCAAGTGTTACAGTACATGAGCTCGTCTTTACAGTCACCTGAAAACAAACACAAGACGTAAGGCGGCAAACATTATATCCATATTTTCTGATGGTGGTGACGGCGATGTTGATACATTATAGTGGGCACTACTATTCATTAAATGTACTTTTTATAGTTCACTCAACAAAATTTCTCGATTCTGATTGGACAAGAGGGGAACAATTAAATCCCAAATTGTACTCTTTAGAGTCCCAATTAAGTCGATCAATTTTATTGAGTGTATTATCAACAAAAAATCGCACAGTCTTCTTGTACAACTCAGAATTTATAAATACTCCCGATGTTTTGAAAGTTCTCAAATTGCATTTTTTTAGAAGCCAAGTAAACAACTCTTGTGGTTGATGTAGTGATGTCAAAATGCCTCACGACGGTGATAATAGACCTTACTTAAGATAATGAACAATATGGTCTAGCTTCAGTGTTATAAATCTTTTAAATGAAATATAAAATAATTTCAATTGGAATCCAGTGGAAGAAGAGCTAACTTGAGGAATCCACTGTTAATCCTATTTTTTATCTGTTTTATTTTTCAATTATTTATATTTGCCCACGTTACCTCCACCGACTCCTCCTCCACCACCACTACCACTGGCACATTTGTTGCAGGTCTTCTTGCAGTAGTATTTCATGACTTCAGGGTTCTTATAACACCATCCAGAGCCCCATAGTTGCATACACTTGAGTCTTGACCACCTGTCTACGCAAACTTCGGTCAAGAAGAAATTGTTAGACATACAAAATGTACAAGAACGACCACAGTTGTAGCGGCCTACAATACAATTATTGATAGCAACGACATTATAACAAAAGCGACATCACAACAAGCTGTAATGGACGTAACAAATAAGTGTACAATATAAGTAATTACCAGGTGTGGTAGGCTGAGGTGTGGTTGGTCGTGGAGTGGTAGGTTGCGATGTGGTAGGCCTAGGTGTGGTAGGTGGTAATGTGGTAGGTGGTGATGTGGTAGGTGGTGATGTGGTAGGTAGTGATGTGGTAGGTGGTGATGTGTTAGGTGGAGACGTGATAGGCTGTGGTATGGTAGGGTGTGGTGTTGTAACAACAGTCCCTCCACTTCCACCACCAGGACTATCGCAGTGGTAAAGAAAGTGTATCTTCTCAACGTCCATGACACTTGGGCCGTTTCTTTGTCCAATGCCGACCTATAAAATTATTTGAAAATTGGCACAGCGATTACCACTGTTTCCATTGCTACACAATGATCGAGAGAAAGATTACACAAGGGAAGCTAGGCAATACGGAAATCGTTTTTTTAACCATGCACAGACTCCTTTGCACAGGCTTAGCCTGGTTTATAAGTTAGCCATTCGTCACAGATACCATTATAAAATTCCGTGAGATCTCAAAGCATTGGTATTGTTCAATCTGCACATTCTTTACATTACATTTGATTTTTGAATGATTTGCTCTTTAACGAGCGCAATAGATCATTCACACCAAGGCTTAAACATGTTTTAAAGTGGCTTAACTAAACAGGTTTAAAATACTAGCTATCTACGAACACTGCACAATATTTGGTGAAATAATGCATGTAGACTATCCTTTGTCTTGCTCTGACAATATTTTGTAAAGTTTCATTATCTTGAAGGTTTCTAGTTTCTCAATTTTTTTCCCTAATGAAAACATAGTTTAACTAAACGTGTTTAGGTGTGAATGGGGTATAAGTCTGTGCATTAGATTATTTAGTCATAAAGCACATGTACAGCGCCAACACTTTTAAACACTCTTCTCTTTGCATTTGGGTCATAGAGGATCACTTGTTGTTGGGCTGGTTACTCGTTGAGATTAACTTGGAGCTAGCGTCCTCTCTTCTCAACCCCTTCTCCCTCCACTATAACACAGGGATCTCAAGCCACGAAAAAGTAAACAGAGAGAGCAAAATTTTAGTATGCTTACATTACTTGTTGCAGGAACGATTGTTGGTAGTCCATTCTTGGTGAATGCGTTTTTCTTATAATGCATAATACTTTGGTAGTCATAATCGAAATTTTCGATGTCAGCTACTCCTTTGGGATACTTGATGAACCTTCGTTTGGCATCTGCAAATAAGAAACAAATAGAATATAGTTAGTAAGTTGCCTCTTATATTTGGCGTCTAGGGCTTGATGCCTGAACACGGCATCTCATGTGAGGAGTAAAAGGTTCTTTTAAGGGTTTTGGAAAATGAAAGGGCAATTGTATTTTGTGTCAATCAGCCACATGAAGGCACTTTTTAGATATACCAACCTTACCATCTCTAATGTTGTTCCAATTGATTGTGACATAATTATCACGATCGTAGCGTGACTGCTCGGGATATAAACCAAGAGCAAGACCTTGAAAAAACGACAAAAATGAAAACAAAATAAGCAAACTGGGGAATAATCAGAAAATATGAACATGAACAAGAATGAATAAATAAAATTATAAAAAGTAAAAAGTAAGAGGAATCGGAGTTGAGGCCAAATAAAGTGCATGCTAAATTACACATTTTTCACGTAGCAAAAAACTGACCTGAGTCCAAACCGAAACGACGGTCTCTCTTGATATAAAATTAAAGCTAGACTATTTTTATTTCATTAACATGACTTGACATTTTATATTTTTAACATTTTACGAAAGAGACAAACGGACAGACAGATAATTCCTACCAATAACATGTGCTGTCTCTGCTGCCTGCCAACAGTGAGGTGCTAGTGAAATAAACTGCTTGTATCCAGATCGACCAATCTCTGAATAACAGCTACAAAAATTGATACATAGGAAAAAGTCACCAAGCATCACTCATAGCATTGGAAGGGGGTCGGTGGAGGGTAGGAATCGGCAGTAGAGTATGGATGGGCGGATGGGCGGATGGGTAGTTTATATTTTAAAAATAACTTAATCTAGAAAAATTAGTTAAAATATGGAAGGACGGACGTTGGATAGATTGAGGATTCAGGCATCATGAATGGTTGCATTAATAAATATTTAGTCAATGAAAGAAAGATTCACTTACTCTCCGCCCAAATAGAAATGGACATAAGCATCTTCATTGATCCTCTTCTCAAACTTGACACATGTTTTGTCACTCCACATATCCATCCCCTTCCTAATACCTTCCATGGCCACATCGTTCTTTTCTGTATCAAATTATTATTCGTTGTGAATTTTTATCAAAATATTTCATTGATTTCTATTTTATTTTTACAATGTTGCACTTTTTGTTAATCAAGTTCAATTTTTTTATCGAGTTTTACTTTATTTCTCGCTGTAGCACATCTATCGAACAAAATTAAAAGCATGGTTAATTTTCTCGGGTTAATTTTCTAGGGCACCGGTTTTTCAAATAAGCATACTTTGTCTTTGTGCACTAGAATACGTGTCATTCCCTTGATAATAAGATTCTTTGCTTGAGATTTACTCATATTCATGTGTCTTCTCAGTGTGCAACTGGTAAAACAATGCAATACTCTTGATGATGACCCGTGTTCCATAATGGGAAAACATTGCGCCATTGCAAATTAGGCTACATTATTTACAATAATCAATTATATTGGTTTATGGGAGCAACAATCTATGATAATCAAAATTGTTCAGGTCACATAGACAGAAAATCATATTCGAGAACATTATTGAAATGACTTTTCGATGTACTTACTTAGATCATTATTGACTTCGTAGTATACTATACCATGAGGCCACGTTTGCGCTTTGTATTTTGGTGATTTCAGTTGAGGACGGATGCCATCTGAAATAAGGCAAATGTGTCGGGAATTTGGAAAAAAAAAAAAAAAAAAAAAATGTGGGCTGATGTGATATATTTCGATAGCTTTGTAGCTAATCTCTTTCAATTCTTTCTTCTATTTTTTCCATTTTTTTTCTTTTCTCCCTGTTTCTTTTGCTCTTATTTTCGTTATTTCATTTTCTTCTTTTTTTAAGGTATGAACATTTCATGAATATTTATGCAATTCGAATGCACTCTTCTTCCTTTCATTCTCTCTCTCTCTCTCTCTCTCTCCTCAAGAATTTCTTTTCATATCATAAATTTCTTCAGTTATTGTATCTGCATTGTTTCTCTCTTGGTTTCATATTTCATTTCTTCTTTTCATATTTTCCTCAACCCCCCCCTCCCCCCCTTGGTTTTACGTTCTTTTTTAAATAGATATTTCTTTCAAACAATATATAGTGTGGTTCTAAATTTCCTATCATGAGCAGACATTTCTTGGAAAAGTCCACCTCTGCATTTTGCATGCAAAGAAATTACGGTTTCTATCTTCTTCCCTTTTTATTTTAATTACACATGATAATTTCTCCTCTCTTTTTTCTTCTTTCTTCCTTTCATACTTTTGTTACTTTTGTTCCCCTATTTGTTCCTTTATTGTCTGTACTCCCGCTATATTACATGTGTTTTCTTTTAAAACAAGGCATTATATGATTCCAACTTACCAAATTGGTGTCCTTGGACCACGAACGCCCAAAGAACAACAACCAGGAGTTTTTTCAGCATTCTAAGGCTCGTAGGACGTATCAATATCATATGATCAGATATCAACCCTTTATATACTCTGCTTATCATCCCCAGCCATTCTTTAATGATGAATTGTAGTTTACACAGATGCGAATGGGCAATTTATTATTTACAAACTTCGCAATGTCAACACACAACCACGTCAGAAAGAGAAAACAATCGTTTTCTATTAACTGATAATTATAGTCGACCTGCTCATAAAACCCGCTAAAATATAGTGAAAGATATTCTCAATGATTTAACAAGTCATGCCATAAAGGGTTAAAAAGCGAAAGGAGAAAACTGAGAAAAATAATTGCTTTTATTCTCCGTACGATAATTGTTTAAATACCTTTAGCTTTGTGATTTTAATTTAGAAAGCGAGTTTCATATTTTAATTTCATTTCGCGAATAAACGTCCACGACATTACCATTAAAGGGAATAATTATTTATGAATATATATTTAATTTGAAATTATATGTTTAATATGTAAAGTCAAAAACCTTAGAAACCTTTTTTTCCCCAGAAAGCCCTAATGACACGCAACCCGATATACAGCCATTTGCAAAAATTATGTCCGCTTCCAACATATATACAGGTATATCAAAAACATATCAAAGATTATGGGATATCATCCCTGATATTTTTTTCGGGTTGCGTATCAATAGGGTTTTCTGAAAAAAATAAGGTTTCTAAGGTTTTTGACTATACATATTAAACATATAATTTCAAATTAAATATATATTCAAATATATATATATATATATACATATAATACAAAATTAGACCATATTTGATGTCTTACAATCTAAACTTGATTGCGAGGCTTTATTAGTATGGTACTTCATGTGTGTGATACAAACGCGTGGATCACCAAATACATTTATTGGCTTATTTTATTCAATCATTCAAACCAAATCAAACATCAGTTAAAGTCATTAGATACCAAGCCTCACCACAGCCTTGACAGCTAGTTAAACATCGATTGATCGTCCAAGATTTCTAAGGTTTTTGTCTTTACATATTAAACATATAATTTTAAATTTTAAATTGGTTAATATTTTTAAAGTGCAGCTGAAATAACTGTTTGGGTCCTTCCCTTTTTTTAAGTTGTAAAATAATGATTAAAAAAAGGACTGAACCAACAGAGGTAAATATGTATCCAGCAGATTGACAAGCTAGTTCTATAAAATGTTAATTGCTTTCCAAGTACGTGCAGCATGTATACACCTGATTGCAACTACGTTGTCATGTAAAAATATAATATAACGAAATAGCAAATTGGAATTTCTCTTTTTTCGAGCAAAAGGGGTGTAATTATCTCACTTTTTTGAAGCATAGACTGACTTTTTACTATTACCTTGTTTTTATATTCACTAATAAAAACAATTATTTTCATCAATCAAAGGAGGTAGTGATCTATAGCCGAATCATAAGTTTTCTTTAAAAAATATTAATCTGGGATCTATGGATCTAGCTAGGGTTCTAACATCTAGGATCTAGGATCTAGGAGTGATCAAGGTATCTAGGGGTCTAGCTGAATCACAAGCTTTCTTTGAAAATATATTGTTCTGGGATTTGTGCATGTAGCTGAATCACATTTATTTTAACATCGATCTCCTGATCTAGCATCTAGGATCTGGGATTTGGAGTGATCTAGGAATCTAGCTGCATGAATCAAACGTTTTCTTTGAAAGACATCTAGCTGAATCTAGCTGAATCACTAGCTTTCTTTGAAAAACCACGTGACTCCCTTCCATGCTCAGAATTTTCCAATCACATGGCGAACATTCTACATGAGTTCTAAAATTCAGTCTATACGGAAAGTTACGGAAACACTTCTCACTGCTAACCTTTAGTTATAAGGATAGTCACCCTCATGCTTAACGAATTTCAAATCAGCTGGTGATATTCTACAACAGTTCTTAAATTCAGTCTATAAGCTATTCCGAGGTTAATTTAAAAAACAAAAATTGGGTGGGGTTAGCATTGCAGTGCATCGCGAGACACGTACTCTCAACCAATTAGTTGAAAGTTGATTCGATAGTTAATCTAATAGAGTAACACCTTACTACAATTCCCAGTCATACTAGACCGTCTTCATAAAACGAAAAATTAAGTTTTGGTTGACGTCGATTAAAAGGGTTTGTATCGTTTCTATTGATTTCCACACCAGTACGGACGTGAAGAATCACGTGAACACGTGCAAAGGTGTAAAACCGTTGCGCTTATCTCATATTTCTTGTCGCTGTGAATGTATAGCTCGTAAATCAAAAATGTCACATTGATTCCGGCTCCGAATTCAGTTCAAATGCTTGACTGCAAAGCTATGGGTATTGAGTATAAGTTGAGTGTATTCAAGATCAGGTAAGTCAGTAAAGATAGCTTTGCCGTCAAGCGCTTGAAAGTCGAAGTCGAAATCCGTGGACATTTTGAAAGAAACCCCTTTGAATGACGTCTACCAAAGCTCAATTTCAGTTGGTCTCGGGTGACTGGGAATCCCAGTAATGTTTTCTTGTTACAACGAGGTTGCTTTTTTTGATTCGGGGTCTACTTTTGTCTCCTAAAGCAGTCCCATAATGCATTCCATTTATGGCAGCTTGAACCAATAGACCAGTTTCGAATTCAAAATTACCGCTGTGTTCCTTGATTACAGACTCATCTACACAGGGTTAGCCTCGTATCAGTGTTTAAATATTCACAAATACCAACAGAAAAGTAAAGAATGCACAACTTCAACAATACAAACATTTTGAAACTCGACGGACCTTGACTGGAACACGTGAATATTCTGCACAAACTCGAGGCTAACCCTGTGCAAATGAGTCTGTAATCAAGAAACACAGCGGTAATTTGGAATTCGAAAGGGGTCTGTTCCCCCCTCGGTTAACATCGAGTGTGTTATAGTCTATCCAACTAATGGAAACATCCTGAGTGTATTGATAAAAACAGTATTAATTACTATCATAGCTATAAAAAACACGTTCATCCTTGGCAATAGTCCCGTTCCATTGCAGAAGTCTGTGTCACAGCAGTTAACTTCACATTCTACATTGTATTTCTTGCATTCATAACCCGAACACAGTTCTTTCTCCGTACATAATTTGACCATTGTCTTTTCGGGATTTCCCTTATCATCAGCATAACGAGTTGCTTTTAAGCAAAATTTCTCGGAGAAATTGCATTTTCGTTTGAACATATGTCTGTGGCAGTCTAGCCAGGATATGTTGGATAGACACTCGTAGCACCAAAGACAATTACCTGGAAAAGATTAAAGGTCAGAGATTAGTGTTTATCTGGAAAATATACAGGAGCATCAAAATGAATAAAAATAAAGGAAGTAAGCAAGTAAGAAATTTATTTATTCACGTAGACACACAGGACCTTACAATAAAATCTCGTTAGAACGTGCACGTGCCCGTGTGTTGATCAAAAATTTTTCTCCAGATCATCGTGACTAAACATTCAGAAAGAATCTTTCTCCAGAATGAGAGTAAGATTATGGAATCAAATCCCAGATCATATAAGGAAATTATCAAAACATAGCTTTAAAAAAGAAATTAGGTCATTACTGTTTAAGGACGGTGCCTACTAATTGAGAATCAATTTTTTTTTTAAATGACTATGTGAATTATTTTAACCTATCAAAGGGTTGTCAAATTCTGGTTAGAAAAGTAGGGGTCACCAGGCATTTAAAAAAAATAAGGCTTAAAAATCGTTAAAAAGTGATGACGTCATGATTTTACTAACACCAGGAAAAAAATTTTTTCTCAAAAGAATTTGAGAAATTTCTAATTTAAATCGTCCTAAATGACTGACACTTTGTTTCTTTACTAAAATATACCCAATTCTACCATGACTTTATTAGTTGGCTATAATATATATAATCTTTTAGCTTCGTGCTCCCTATTTTCGATCAGTAAGGTACATAAAGATTGTGTCCATATTCTTTTTAAAACCAATTATTTTTTATAAATTTCATTTCACGAGGCTAATTTAGCATTTACTCTATCATTTAAACGAAGAAAAAATAGGGGTATCCAGGCGTTTTTAAGAAATACGAATTTTTAAAGAACATTATTAGGGATAAATCTTATGCCGAATGCGTGACAAGCGTTACACAGCAATCAAAACGGCGTGACAAACTCTGTCTTCGGCGCGTTTGCACGTCAAGCTAAACTTGCTGCTTCCTGCCATGCAATCAAAAAACACAGAGAAAAACTCGATGATATTTCCAGGGTTGAAGGGTTTGAAGTGAAGTTATTATTGACTTTTTACTTAACAGCAGAAAGGAATTTCTGAAATATTTGGTAAGTAATAACATGATTTTTTAGATTGAGAACTCCAAAGTAAAAGAATTTCATGATGAAAGTGTTTAGCGACCAAAAAAAAAGATTTTCAAAACTATAATTACACACCTAGATATTAATAAATGGTAAATTTTAAATTCCACATGTATTTCTTGTTTGTTTTTATTCAAGTTTTATAGGATTAAATCTAAAGAAACGGTAAAAAACTTTATTATTGAAAGGATTTGGATTTTTAGAACTATGAGTCTGTCATTTTTTCAAAACTTGCCCAAAAAACCTTATGATTTTTTGTCAATGATACTTTAAACCTTAGCAAATTATCTGTTTAACAAGCCTGGGTTACTTACGATCGTTTTCTGCTTTAACTTTTATCGAAAATAAACGTTTTGTTTCGTGCAATTCGAGTAATAAATTTTGAAATTCCTCGAATGTAGATGCGCAGTACGTGTGCGCGTGGACAATAGTAGGCACCGTCCTTAAGAGTCTAGATTTAAATGATTATCATGTTGAAATTCCAATGATGTTTAATTCATAATTCTTGATACGACTTCTACTTCCGTTTGTGTTTGTGTTTCACAATTTTAGTTTAGTTTAGTTTAGTTTAGTTTATTCGTCACTATTTACAACCTGAGGTACAATATGTGATCTAATAAATTAAGTGAGCTAAATATAGTTATATAGAGATAAAAAGGAAATAATAGTGAAAAAGAGGTAGGTTATTATGATAAAACGTGACAGGAGGAGGATGCAGGACTTGAGTCCCAATTGACAACCTTCCGCTATTGTAGTAAAACTGAAAAAATACCAGGAAGTACTTCTTAGAATAATTTTGCATTATGAAAAAATTAGTATGAAATAGCAAGAGTGAAGAGGTCTAAAAGTCATAACCTTAAATATTTTATCAAAGAATACTGGACTAATTCATTATATAGTGAGAAATAAGGTTTTTGAATTTCTCCAAGGACATTGAACTTCTTAGAACTCTTTTGCGTTATAAAAAAAATCAAAAATAGTGAGAGAGGAATGGTCTAAAAGTTATAACATTACATATTTTATCAAAAATACTAGACTAATTGATTATATAATGAGTTACTGAGGTGGAAGATAGGATGAAATTTCATTTTATCCAATTGTCGTTTATATATTATAAGCTATAAATGTGTATCGATATTTATTATAAGTAACACTTAATCATATCTATTAATTGTAAATATTATTTTCCTTTTTTGGTCTTTATTTGCACCATAGTATTGTAATTATTGTAATTATTGTAATTATAGATGTTTGTCTTTCCTTTTAACCTGCCTAGAATAGCTTTAAGCTAATTGCAGGTAAAAGTGTAAATATTAGTGTATTAATTGAAAACAATAAAATGTCAAATGTCAATTATCAAACTCATGAATAATTCGTGAGGAAAACACAACAGAAATCACGACCGTGAAGAGTGTTGTAAATCTGATACAAGACTGTGTTCATTTGCAAAAACTTTAAGTTGGATTTTCTTGGCCAAATTCACTTTAATTTTGAAAATTTTAGTGAAACACAAAGGAACTAACCTAGATGTTTGATAAGTCATATACAGTATTCGTGTCCGTGTTGTATCAGATATACAATCACTCGGCTACGCCTCGTGGTTGTATATCTGATACAACACGGCCACTCATACTGTATATATTACATCGAGTCTCGGGTGTTGATCAAACAGACAACTCAAAGAACCACAGACAACCCGGCCAAATTTTGATCGGCTTCTTTTAGGAAAGTAACTTTGCTCTTTATAGGTTTTCTATAGTTAGTAGTTGCTTTCTGCTTTCTTTCTTTTTTTTTTTTACCAGTCACAGTCTCACCTCTTCTGAGCATCATCGAGCTGCAGTTTGTGTTAAAAAAGCTTTGTATATACATATGCTTTTTTGATATGAAAAGTTTCCCGTGACGCTCAGTGATCTCAGCTTTCTAGGTTTTTGGTTACTAACTTTATTGAAATAAGTGTAAGCCTTTTTGGCTAACAAAAAACGTTGCGTTATGCGTTACTATTCATCTTGACCTTCAAGGGTCACGGCGCTTGAAATCGATTTGTTGCCTGAAGTTTTCACATGAAACACTTTATTTACACAGTGAACTAAGTGAATATTTGATTTGAAATAAGAAATAAGGAATGCTATTTGATTTGAATTCATTCTAACTGTGAATGTGATGTCTTTGAGCGCCTCTGTCCTGGTCTAACTGGGTCCCTCCAATTTTCTTTTCTTGATCTTTTTGTCAATACGTGTCGCCGTGATATTTCTAACTCAACCTTAACCGTAAACTCAGTTACTCTAATCTTTCTAAGGACGTTTGTTTGGTTCACGTCGATTACGCAATCGTTCTGACATTGTTATCAAGCCCGCTGACAAAGGCGGTGGAGTTGTTATTTGGCGTTCCGACCTGTTCGAACAGGAGGCTTTACGTCAACTCCCTGACACTATTTTTTATTGTGAAGTGAATTAGGATCTTACCCCTGACAATCAACAATTAGTTAAAGACACCGTTAACTCTTTAATTTCTGACGGCTCTTTACCTTCCACTGATAAAAACCTTTGTTATTACTCCTCGTACTTCTCACGTCTACTTTCTTCCTAAGATTCACAAAGCTAACAATCCTGGTCATCCTATTGTTTCTGCTTGCAGTTGTCCTACCGAATTCATCTCTAGCTATCTAGATTCTCTCATACTGCCTATTGTTCAGTCGTTACCTACTTATAATAAGGATGCTAATCACGCTCTTAGTATTTTTAAGGATTTTCGCTTTCCTGATAACACTTCTAAGCTTTTGTTTACTATGGATGCAAATCCTTGTATACTGTTATTCCTAAGTGATGAGGGCCTTCGTACCCTTCATCATTTTTTCGATCTGCGTCCTATCCTCGAGCCTAGTACTCCCACTTTGTTACGCTTTGCTGAAATTGTTCTTACTCTTAAAGTGTATATGACACGAAAACATTCCATCATTTAAAATGTATAGTTTGTTAGTAATAATAAATATATCGTAACAAAATTTGTTTCAAAAGCTTATTTCTTGAGATATTTGCGAAAGTTAATCCCAATTTGTGACGTCATTTTGTTGACACGTACTCTAGATTCAGTAGTAATGTACTAAATATAAATTGTAATTCATATGAATTAGCAACAAAAGACATATTTTAGTCAGCTTCATTTGATAGCTTACGTAGTACTCTTCCAATGTTGGGAAACTGAAAAGTGTACTACTTGAAATTAAGATTCTATATTCAAACATATTTCATGTATTTGCAACTAAATCTGGAGACTTATAAACAAAATGACGTCACAACTCGTGCTAAAATTTTTTGAATTTCTAGAGAAATGAGTTTTTGGAACAAATTTAACCGTGATATTCTTATTAATGCCAATAAACTACACATTCTTAACATTAAAATTTTTTCGTCTCATATACACTTTAATTGTTTTTCTTTCGGTGATCGGTATTATCGGCAATCCTGAAGCACTTGAATGCTAGGCTAAGCGTGTATGAATGTATTGTTCAAACCAAAATGGCTAAGAGCTATGGTGTGACTGATATTTACATACACTTGACGTCAACGTTGTCCAACCATAAATACATTTACACCAAAAGAAATGTCACGTGATACCTCATACATTCGCTCTAAATCCTCGATACCAGCAATCATTATGTTATATTCTAGCCTTGTTTATTGTTTCTCTTAAAGTTGAACAACAGAAGCATGCTGTATCCTTGAAAACCAAACAGAAAGAAATAATTATAATCTCGTGATTTTTCGCTTGGTATTTAAGTCTTTCTTCATAGGCCAACCTCAATTGTTTTCACAGTGGTTGAATCTCAGCTGAATATACACCTACTAGCAAAAACGTTGTCATACGATATTAGGACATTAGTAATTTAGTGAGAAAGGAATAAATTAAAAGACAAAAGAAAACTTTCAGCTTTAGTGACCTTCTTTTGTTTTTTTAAATATAATTCCTATCCCACTAAATCACTAATGTTCTATTTTCGTATGTCAACGTTCTTGCAAGTAGGTGTATATATACAAAATAAAAGTATTCTATTCACATACTCCGAATACCGTACTTACGGCCTTAGCAGGCTTGAAGTGGAATGACTGATATGCCAGTTATCAGTTATCATACATTTATTCCATGCAGTGAGACCATTGAGAATAAAGAAACATTTGCGATAAATTTCTGGGTTCTGTTTTGGATATATTTTTATACAGAAACAAATCAATTCTCATCAACGTTTTTGTGATTTGTTTGGGTATTAAGGCAGTAATACATTGTTTAACCATCACATTTAGATCCTTAGTTTGTAAAAGGATTTTTTCCTATATTTAGACCCTTGGCATTCTAAAACTACTAGTAATTAAACAAACTTTCAGTTCCCTAACATTAATACCTAAAACTTATATTAATTAAACAATTTGACTTTATTAAAATTTTTTATGAAAGAAAACATCTTAAAAAATAATAAATAAATAAAAATAAAAAAAACTGCGTAACATCTTTCCAAATGACCTTGGATTCGGTTTCATAATCATTTCCCAATCCAATAAATACGATTTATACAAATTGAGGCACTGTTTTTAAAACCTTTCGCCAATTAATTCGTCTTTACAATAAGCTTTTAACCTAAAGATTAGCTGACCACTTGCATTTTTGAAAGCTCTATTTTCTAACCTTTAAAAATTTCAAGACACGCTCTTTAAAATAACATCAAAGAGCTTGAGCCTGATACGAAGTTCAAATTTCAACTGATAGATCAAATGCAAATTTTGAATTCATAATATATTTTTCATTTCATTATGCTTTAGCTTATGTGTGTGTGTGTTTTGTTTTGTTTTTTGTTTTTTTTTTTCACTCTGGAAGATGAACTATCAATAAAGTTAACGATATTTATACAAATGTGTAGATAAACGACAAATGCAGAGCTTGAAATACAAATTGTCATTATTATTTTACCCTGAATTGCTATTTTTTTCTTAGTTTCAATTAGCCTTTCTGTGTCTAGTCTTTCTAGTCGCTCTTCTTTCGTTGGTGGTTTCGCTGTTGACGTTTCATATCATTTGTCTTATTTTTTTTGCCCCTTGAAAGATATTTCAAAAGATTTCTTTTTTTGTTTTTTGTTTGTTTGCTTTTTTTGTTTTTTTGTTTTTTTGTTTTTTTTGTTTTTTTTGTTTTTTTGTTTTGTTTTTTTTTGTTTTTTTTGTTTTTTGTTTTTTTGTTTTTTTGTTTTTTTTGTTTCGTTTCGTTTTTAAATCTAAAAAAAAATTAATGGAAAAAATGGAGAAAGTAAATAATCATAAGAATATTACTACTCCTAGCACATTGTGTTGAAGAAATCGAAAAAAAGTGATTCGGTTTGAATTGTTTTTGAAATTCTTTATGAAAAATGAAACAACAAAGGAAAGAAAAAAAGATAGACAGAAAGAAAAAAAGGTAGGTAGCAGAAAAAGAGAGAGAGAGAGAAAGAGAGAGAGAGAGAGAGAGAGAGAGAGAGAGCAAGAGAGAGAGAGAGAGAGAGAGAGAGAGAGAGAGAGAGAGAGAGAGAGAGAGAGAGGAGAGAGAGCAAGAGAGAGAGAGAGCTAGATAAATGGGCACTTTTGTAACCTAGAAAGGGCACTTTGGTAACTACATAGGGCATTTTCGTAACTACATAGGGCACTTTGGTAACTACATAGGGCACTTTGGTAACTACATAGGGCATTTTCGTAACTTCATAGGGCACTTTGGTAACTGTATAGGGCATTTTTGTAACTTCATAGGGCACTTTGGTAACTGTATAGGGCACTTTTGAAACGACATAGGGTACTTTTGAAAATAACATTTTAAATTTCGTAATCATAGCTCTAAATGATACAAAAATGAATCAAATAATCTTTGAATCATATAATAACGCCTAATGAGTCATAATAATAGCGCCTGGGTTACTTGTCCAAATATATGAAAAACATATCGAGTAATTTTTAAACCATGCTATGAAATAACAATGGCTGCGTTTCCTGTCAAAATACAATAACGAATCGAGTATTCTTTGAATCACATTCTAATATAACAACGCCTGGGTTCACTGTCAAAATATAACAACAATGAATAGTGTAATGTTTGAATCATATTCTTAAATAAAATCGCTTGGGTTTCTTGTCAAAATGTTACAACAATGGAATAATCTTTGAATCATATTCTAGCATAAAGCCTGGTTCACATATGATCGCAGACGATCGCTCGATTGCGGAATCCTCTCAACCGAGGATCTCAAATCGAACGTTCACATATCGATCGCCGGCGATCTGTTGACACCTGAATCCGCGAATTATCACTCAACCGTAAAACAAAGTACATATGTATATTCAACATAGACGACGGAGACGAAGTAGTATTGATCAGCGCGATATTCTACTCTCGTTAACCTTACTTAAACAAGGAATCGCTGGCAAATCAAAAAAGAAACGTTCGGATTTATGATTGTGAATATTTGAATACTTGAATAGTTATTTACTTGCCTATATAGCTTACAAACGTAAATTAGCATATACAATCGTGAGTTGATACTTTTGAACCAGTTATATCTGAAACAAATCTAAAAAGACATGTTTTTTGCTTGCGAAAATCAACACGTGTTTTATGCAAGGCAAAACTGAGAATTGTGGGACACTTACAATCTCACGATCGCAGAATTCTGTTCACATATAATCGAAAGTGATCGCAAACGATCTCAACCGATCGCAGGAATAGAACCCGATTCTATTCCTTCGATCGTCTGCGATGGCGATCGCACATAATCGCATACGATCGCAGAGCTGTTCACATATAATCGCACTCGATCGCCAGCGTCTGCGATCGTCTGCGATCACGTGTAAATCAGGATTAAGAGTTTTCTTCTTGTCAAAAAACTTCAACAGTGCCTAAGTAACAGTTATTTCTTCTCTTAATAGTTTTTTTTTTTTCTTGATAAGAAACAAACTCAACAACGATGAACAAATATCATGTTAAAATAGTTTTAAACTAAGTTGTGTCAGTTGGGAGAGGAACCTATTCAGCGAAGCATGCAAAACTGTAAACTGAAGGTGTCTTCATGATAGTTTTGATTCATCAGCTTTTTAATTATAAATTAAGCCAAGCTTTCGAACATCTTGCTCTTCATCAGGGCAAACGGTTGTGACAATTTTCACTAGAAACACGCAACATAACAATGTGCGCGTGTTACAGTCAAATGTATCCGTTGTTAGGAGCACGCGTGTTACGAAGGGATAATTAATTGCGCGCGCTATTTTTTGGGCTATTAAGATACAATTTTAATTGTCTATCAAGCTACGATAGCTATCAGGTAAAGTTCTTGCACTATCTCTATTAAAGAAAGCATGCGATTCACTAGCAATCTTCCATGCCTCCAACCATTTCCTCTGTGTGCTATCGTTCTTCTTTATGAACTACAGAACAAGGCAACCAATGCTGTGGCCAGTCTTCATGGCGTGCTGTGCTAGAGCTGAAGAGCAAGATGCTCGAAAGCTTGGCTTAATTTATAATTAAAAAGCTGATGAATCAAAACTATCACGAATCTCAACTCGCCTTACAAACTCTTATTGGATGGTGGTGCATGACTTATTTCGTCTGGCGTCTTTTCATTCTTCTTTCATACTTAACCCGATTTAAGAGCTGTTCAGATGTGAATTTCTCCAGCATTATCTTTCCTGACTCGGTTTTCTCCAGATGGTTGCTGATGCGTATTTTCGAGATGGGACCAAAAGCGATGATGTCGCGACAAGCTTTCTGAATTATAAAGATTTCTCCAGTTGAAAATATGCCATGCCCCTGACTGCCTTCAGTAGTTGGGTAAACCACGCTGACGGAAAAGGCGCTTGCAGCTTCATCTTGGTCATCATCAGTACCATCTATCCTTTCCATTTTATCTCTGATGTTTTCTGTCTCCACGGGAACACAGTCGCAAGAGTCGTCTAGCTGTGTTTTGCAGCGCCATTCTGATCTAACTCTGTCATAAACCCTTCTCGGTCTGAGGCCTTTCAGGATTTCATTTTTTTCGATTTTATTTCTTACATCATCCATGGATATTGATTTTGCAATGATCTCTGCTTGAAAAATCCTCCTTATTTCTTTTAGTTCTTTGTTGCTGAAACGAAAAGGTCGATGTTCGTCATCGTTGGTTTCTACTTTCTTTCCACTACTGTCGTGGGTGTCTATGGAGGTTTCCATGGAGGTAACCGCTGCAGTCTCTTGAAGCTTTCTCTCGTCTGGGACATCCCTCATCGATTTTGAAAGTTCTTTAGATGCTCTTGCTGCCACCTTTTTCTTGTTTCTTAGTCGATAGTATTTCGTCTGCGTTTGGACTCGATGACCCATCAAGTCTGCGAGGTCAGAGCTCATGCCAGCTTCTGTGTTATCGCAAGTGACAGTTACAGCAGCCTTTCGCATTGCTGTGGCAGAAACTACCCCTTCTAACCCCGCCTTCTTCCAAACGGATTTTACACACATTGTTATCTGGCCGGACGTCATCTTCTCTCCATTCCATGACAAAAACAACTGCGAAGCATTAGCTGCGTTTGGTAAGCAGGACCTTACATTTCTCAAAAATATATTAACCCAGCTGTGTAACGTGGGGTTAAAAACTACTTGAGCTGGTCCATGTATATGAACTGTTTTGTGCTCAAAAACGTCGACAACTATCTGGTCTTGTTCTTTTTGTCCGCGCTCAAATTCTGTGAGCTGCATGTTGGCTATTACTCCAGATCTGTGAGCATTATTAAAACTGATTTCTGTCATCAAAAAATCGCGTATAAGTATGTACACATGCTGGGTGATTTCGATATTGTGTGCACCCGACAGTTTTCCAAGATATGAAATAGCCTGTCTTACTGCTTCGCTTCTTTCGAATTCTTTTACCTTATCAGGTGTTATCAGGGAGTCAAAATCCTCTTCGGCTTTCTTCCACATTCTTTTACCAGTGACCTTTTTGTACGAGCTATTCCACCGTATGACCTTCTCTTTTAACGATTGAAGCAATTTGTTGTCAAATGGTACTTCTTCAGGTTCTTCCGAAATTAGAAAATCATAAAAATGACGCAAACTTGTGAGATAAGACTTAATGGTGCCTGGATGAAATTTTGACTCAGCATATTGATGCAGAAACTTATTTCTTACCGCTTGTTTGTCTAAAAGCAATGTTAAATTCTGTTTTACGGGATCTTTTTCAATGATAAACAGAATCTTTTCCACTTGCC
Organism: Actinia tenebrosa; assembly: GCF_029948245.1. Classification (NCBI taxonomy): domain Eukaryota; kingdom Metazoa; phylum Cnidaria; class Anthozoa; order Actiniaria; family Actiniidae; genus Actinia; species Actinia tenebrosa. The sequence continues at coordinate 11,213,850 of NW_028292571.1, read as the reverse complement.
TACTATGCTGGTTAGCTGTTTTTTCTTCTTTATGTCCCCCGTCAGCAGAATGAAGCCAGTACGAAAATTCTGATAGCACAGCCCTTAAGGAAGCTGGTGTGTCTTGGATTGAATCTTTATCAGCATTATTGACGATATGTTCATCAATGTCATTATTTGCATTTTCTTCTTCTCCTTCTAAGACTAATTCATCGTCAACTTCTAGTGATAATTCGCTTGCTTCTGGTTCCATATCATTTCTCTCGTCTACGTCTGGTTCCATATCATTTCTCTCGTCTACTTCTGGTTGCATATCGTCTTTCTCGTTTAATTCAGGTCTCACATCATCTTCTCGTGCCTCGGGGCAGCGAGTTTTCTTTACAAGGATACATTTGGGGTTTTTAATGGCAGTACGTAGCATCTCAGAATACTCTTTTGATTTACTGTTTACTTTGTGTACGTTTTTCAAGTGCTGAGGAAGACGAAGAACTATTGACATACATCCAGGAATCGGACATAGTCTTCTGGTATGGTAGTCTTTACGATTCTCTTGTTTGTTGCCGACAGCTTTTGGGTTTGTTTGAAGGAGTTTTTCTTTATAAGTATACTTCTTACGAAGACCATATCTGGTAGCAGCTTTCCGTGCTTTTTCTTTCTCCCACTTATGCACACTTACGAGATGTCTTGGAATGTGTATAACTGATGCCTTGCATCCTGGATGTGGACATTGCTTTTTTAAGCGGCTGCCTTCTGTTTTCATCTTCTTTTCCTTGTTACTACATTCTTCTTTTTCTTCTTCTTCTTTCCTTTTTTGGTTTTCAAGTTTATGTTCCTTGTCGCTGTAGCTTTCGCCGTCTCCTCCACTGTCCCATTCCTCTTCATTTCTATACTCATCCTCTTCGTCGCCTTCACATTCGCCCTCTTCTTCATCATTCTCTTCATCTTGGTCACCATCACTGTCGTCGTATTCGCCATCCTCAGCTCTCTCAACCCGAGCATTTTCCTTAAATTGCTCTTGAAACGCTTTCCATTCCTCTTTGATTAGCACTAGCTTATCTTCGCACTAGAAAAAAAGAACCCAAAACAAATAAATAGAGTGTTATGATTAACTAAACAAATAACTATGAAGAATAATTAAGGACGTTTGCGGGCATTGTTTGCGTGCATCATTTCTGCGCATGAATTTAGAGCGCACGCGCTCATCGTGATAATGTCATTCTAATGTTTTGCTGGGCAAAATATCAAAAAATGAAGATTTTCATTTCTTCAAACACATATCTATAAAAACCGCATCCAGTAGAACTGCATATATCGACTGAAGAGCACAAGAGAGCACAAACTAGGTACACAAAGTTGTCTGGGGGTGCACACCACAACCGAAGGGCACAAAATAGGAGCAAAACGTTGCTCGAGGAGGGTGCGCGTATCCCTCCCTTGGATCCGCCCCTGAAAAAGGCGATTCATTCAAAATAAGTTCAGCCTAAACTAATTAATGGTTTATCTCCTTAATTACACCTCATATTTCTTTACAAAGAAAGAATCGTTATATACCTACCCTTTTAACACGTTCCAAGTCACCTCGTTTTTTCGCTGTAACCTTTGAGGTTAGAATGTCTCTCACACGTGCCTCATAAGCAAAACGTGATTTACTTAGTTGTGGATCCATATCTCTGAGCCAAACAAACAAATGAACAAACAATTATCTTTTTTATGCTTTACTATGCCTTAGTATACTCTTATCTTTACTGTTTCAATATTACCTGGGGCTCTACTTATCGAACCAATCTATGTCGATTGAAAATATTACAGAAACGCATAGTAAGAATCATTACCAACTCTAGCTTTGATGCACATACTTCTCCTTTGTTTTCTCAAAATAATATATTAAGACTTAGTATAGATGATACACATACGGTGGCCATATCGACAGCATACGTTTTATTCAGATTATTCAGATTAACTTGCGATCGCGACTTATTAACTGTAAATTCACATGTAGAAACAACCAGGGTTCGTGCTGAATTCAAAGGTACCCAAAAATGATTTACTTACCCTTTCCAACTCGACACTGGGACCATCCGCCATCTTGCGCTAGACGTATGCGCGTCTTTCGCAAGTTAATAAGTCGCGATCTGAATCAAATCTATGATGTCGATATGGCCCTTCTGGGCCACCGTATATACACTCCCTTCAGCTAGGTTTATTTATGTATTCCATTGAAAAAAAGATATTTCTTAACGTTTTTCTTAGGATGTTCTCAAAAAATGTCAATTTCACTCCTTTCCCACTAGACAATGTAAGAACTTTAGACCAATTTTTTGTAGAACAAATATCAAACAATTCACAGTTGCTAGTCAGGGACCAAAAGTTTGGGACTCCCTGCCTTACCAGGTAAGATCATCATCCTCATATATATTTATATACAGCCATTTACAAAAAATATGGCCGTTTCAAATATAAATACAAGTATATCGAAAGTATATCAGACAGGGTGAGATATCTTTCTTGATATTTTTTTAGGAAAGCCCTAATGATAGACAACTCGAAAAGAATATAAGGGAGGCTATCCCATAATTTTTGATATGAATTGATATATTAGTATATATATTGGAAGCGGCCATAATTTTAGCAAATGGCTGTATATATTTATCTATATATATCAAAATCCTTCTTTCATTATGCATTCTTGCAATTCAATTTACATAATTATCTTTTATATTCTTCTTATTCAATTTTCTCAATAGTAATCACTTGGATGGAATAATGATTAAATAAAAATGATTGATTGATTGATTTAATTAGTAAAAACAAGTACTGACAATATTGTTTTGAATTTTTAAGATTTTTCATCACGAAGTTCTATGCAATTCATAGACATGTTTTTTTTTAGTTCATTATGTTAGTTGTCATTGTTTAAAGAAATGAGCCAGCTTGAAAATTCTAATTCTTGAAATTTCTTGAAAATTCTATAAAAAAAGATTTTCGCAAAAGAAACCAACAATTTAGAATGTATAATGTCCGAGAACATCAAATGTTTTAATCTGTAAGCAATCTTAAAACCAGTAAGATTGAAAAAATATAAATCCACGAAATGAAAAACGTTAAGCTTCCTTTCGTTATAGTATCAAAATATTAGTGATTTAATTCACTACTAACAATTTTCCAGCAGGTTTCGAATCATGAAGGGAGTGTTGTTTAAATACTCATTTGCTATTTTCTTTCTAAAATGATTTTAAACATATTTATGCTCAAAAGAAAGCTTAATTCTCGAAAACATTCACAAAGAGTTTCAAAGAAAATTTGTAATTCTTACCAACAACATTTTAGGCCCCGTTTTTATTTCGAAATAATATTGTCTCGGAGTTTAAATTTGAATTAAAATGACGACTTAACTTATTGATCAACATATCCCTAATATAAAACATTGATAAATGCATGGTTAATAAAGATATTGAATTTTTATACTCACCAAATCAGCAGCGATAGATCATCACTACTTGATCTGTATGTAGACGTTTTCAACCGTCACCTCATTTGAATTTGCTTGTTTTTGTCACGTGACTATTCCAATTCTACTAGACTGCGGTTACCCTGTGGTGTGCATGTATGCGCTGTTTTTAAAGTAGACAAAGGTCGATTCTTTTTTGTATTTGAGGTAAAATGTTCGGGAAATCTTTTATTTGTAGTTAGAAGAAATGGAAGGCAGCGAAATTAGTTTTTTCTTTTCTGTCCTTTTCCCTTTTTGTTAGCACTTTGAAGGCTTAATAAGGGTTGGGGTCATATGTCCATGAATTGGAAGTTGAATCACTTGATCTATGATTGAAATTAAATTATTATCATTTAAAGTTAATGAACCTACATGTTAGATGTATAAAACATGTAAAGTGTTATTGACTACCATTCCGACCCAACTGAGTTACAAAAATGCCCTATATGTAAACTGTGATCATAATATTTACTTAAAAAATTAAAAGAAATGTAAGTTGACTAGTGAAATAACTTGTTTTAGTTATTGCGTTACCATTAGATAACAAAGAAGGGGAATTAATCTTAAATGTAGGCTTTTTTTTGCATTTTCTAGTATGATAAAAAAAAGGGCACTTTTGCACCATTTGCCTTTCGAAGAAAATTTTGGCTAAAAAGATAACACAAAAGCAATTTTTCTTTCTGAAAAAACCGCTAAAGGTAGACGATGCTGCATCCTAACATATCACGAAGTTTTATGGATATTGGTTTATGTGCACTAGTAGAAAAACGCTTTCATTTTAAAAATAAGCTAATTTTGAATCGCACTTTTGGACACCAACTCAAATGACACCTTAAGTGTAATAAACTCAAAGCATTTTTTTAACCCAAAATTTTCTCCAAAATAAAAAAACGTTGGCTGAAGAGTGAATCTTAATGAGCTCAGTCATCAGCCATATATCCATCATCAACCGTAACGAAGGCTTTTTACCACTCAGGCATTAACAAAACCACTGCAAAGGCACTTTAGTAACAATTTCTGGACAAAACCTGATATATATAAGGGAAGGAAAAAAGATGTGAAGCTATAATTTTGTTGCCATCTTGCATTTTCTTTGCACTTGATCGCTTTATGAAATTGGGGATTAAATTAAAAATTTAAAGATGAAAAGTGAAAGAGAGAAAAATATGTGACAAAAGTTCCCTACGTTAGATCTAGAGAGAGAGAGACAGAGAGACAGAGAGACAGAGAGACAGAGAGACAGAGAGACAGAGAGACAGAGAGACAGAGAGACAGAGAGACAGAGAGACAGAAGAGACAGAGAGACGAGAGACAGAGAGACAGAGAGACAGAGAGACAGAGAGACAGAGAGACAGAGAGACAGAGAGACAGAGAGACAGAGAGACAGAGAGACAGAGAGACAGAGAGACAGAGAGACAGAGAGACAGAGAGACAGAGAGACAGAGAGAGACAGAGAGACAGAGACAGAGAGACAGAGAGAGAGATGTCTTTTATTTAATCTCGGGAAATTTCATCAATGTACAAATTGGTTTTCATGAAAACCGAGTTGATAGGTAATATATATCAAAAATTAATAATAACGTTAAGAATATATAGACAGAATTATGAAATAAATTCTCATCTACCCCCCAAAAATATTATAGTAATTAAAGTGTTAAGGACCAACAGACGAAAGATTCCTCTTAAAAGATTTTAAATTATTGGACAGTCTGACACTTTGGGGTAACGAGTTCCACACTTTTGCACCATCATAAGAGAGAGCTCTTTTTAAAAACTCAGTGCTGGGTTTCAGTAACTTTAAGCACTTCTCTCTACCACGAAGATCGTAGGTATTTTCTTGAAAATAAAAGAGTTCCCTTACAGATTTTGGTGCAAGTGCATTTAAAGTCTTAAACATCATTATTGCTTTATGCTCCTTTCTTCTTCTTTGTAAGCTTTTCCAGCCTAAAGAAGTTAAAATATCACTAGATCTGACATCGTAGCTGCTTTTTGTTATTTTTGAGAGAGAGAGACTAAAGTCACGTTGCCTGCTGTAATTGTTTGTTCTAATATTGACTAATGAATTATAGCTTAATCAATTATTTCAGACATCCTAAAATAGCTCGATTATTTAAAAAGATGTTATTAGCTGGATTAATAGTATTCTTTTTTTTATAATGATATTGAGTCAAGCTTTTGTGCCCGACCACACGCACTACCACTACATTCTATATTAACAACAGACAACACTCAACTCACATGTTGCTTTTTACGGAGGCGAGGAAACCGGAGATCCCGGAGAAAACCCTCGTGGCAAGGGAGAGAACAACACAACAAAAAAACTCAACTCACATATGATCCAGTCTGAGCCAAAAAAAACTCCAAAAAAAAAAACACTCCAAACCGGAAGACCCAGATTCTGGGTTTCTCGCACATGCGCATTATGACAGACTAGGTAAATTCAAAATGGCGGACGATGTTCAACGAGCATGTGAATTTGTGCTTGGAAAATTAGGTTTTGAAGATGGTTTTCAGTTAAATTAACTTCGAAAATATCTATTGGATGGACATCAATACAATTTTCATTACAAAACTGGCAAAACTTTGAAAAATCCGGCCCTACAGGCTTTTTTGGTGTACTTAATTCGAGACGCCATCTCGTTTATTTTCCATAGTACTGTAATTTTTACTTCCGGTATCTTCCTTTGCTCTCGAGAACCAATCACAGCACAGGAAATATTGGAGTTTTCCAGAGCCAAATTATTTCGTCGAGCATGCACAGTAAGAAATAAGGGCTCTGGGTAAGAGATTGGGCTCGAACCCCGACCCCAGTGGTGAGAGGCGAGCGGTAAACCCCTACCCCACCCATGCCATTGAGCTCCAAGCGAACGGCCCGTCTTGTAAATATTAGTGAAACCTTCAAGAACGGAGGAAGGAACAGGCATTCACCAAATGAAATAACATTCTTAGAACGCATTGTACAGAGTCTCTATGCGTTTACAGAATAAGTTTTCAGATTTCACGGATCTCCGACCGAAAACATTTTATACTACTGGCTTGATTACCAAGGAGTTTAGGCGCGATGACCGGGCTTATATACGAAGTCCTTAAAAAAATGTAAAAATACTTCTCATACGACTTCTCATACTCATTAATTATTCAGGAACCAGCCAATCAATGGGCTATTTTTTGGGTCACATGATATTACTTTAAACCTGATAAAGTCATGTGAAAGGACTGAATTAATTTTGTTCAAGTACTTGGACTGGATCAAAATTAATTCAGTTCAGGGACATATCTGTCCCTTAAGTCTTTCAATACTAAACAAATAACCTCCCGAATAATTAATGAGCATGAGAAGTCATTTCAAAGCCTCCAAATCGGACTGGACGGGATTTCAAGTCCTTACAATTGAAGAATCGTTGTCGGGTTCAGAAACATAGAACATAGAAGCTGAGACCGAAATAGCACATGGGAAGTAAATAAGCGGTTTCGTCTACGCTGCAACCTATAAAAATGCGAAGCCAAACCGCTCTCAAACGCAGGTCTTCTGAATACGCGTTTGGCATTCTAAACCGACTGCATGTTTAGTTTTTAGTTTTAGTTTATTTACATTATTAGCGTCTATATATCTGTTACAAATATTTAAGACTTAATGCTAATAATTAATAATACATTACAATCACACAAATATAAATTTACAATACATTTACAATATTTCATAAGTTATATCAAATTTTTAGAAAAAGAAGAAAATGTAATATGTGTAGATGAGGAATACTTAGGCACATCTTAATATAACGGTGGTTCTATTCTTTATATTAACTAGATATTCATTCAAATACTGTTATTTCTTTTGCTGAAACAATCATATATATATTTTGCTACTATTTTTTGTATTGATTTCTTTGGATTTATAATAAAAGCAAATTTTTCTTCGTTTTTCAACCAATTTTCTATTCGTAATTGTGTTTTCAATCTTATCAATAAGATATTTTCTTTCATTATAGTAATTTGGGCATGTTAGTAGGAAGTGTAATTCACTCTCTACTTCAAGTTTGCATATCTGACACACTCTTTCTTCTGGTTTGGTATATGGTCTTGTATATCTACCTATTTCAATTTGTAAACAATGATCACTTAATTATTCTTAGTTTGGTCAGACTTATTCTGTGTTTAATATTAGTTACCTCTCTTAAGTATTCCTCTCGCTTATAATCTATTTTAAATGTTCTATATGTTCTTAATTTATTTTTCTGTGAATCTTTTCTTCCCGAATCGTTATGTATGTCTGCAAGCCATGGATGGCGCAAATGAATAAATTATAATATAATTATGTCATTTCCCATGTGCCATTTCGGACTAAGCTTTTATGTTGCAGTTTCTGAACCCGACAACGATTCTTCAATTGAGTGTATACGAAGTCCCTAATCTAGGCATTTAAAAAATGTAAAAATACTCTTCAAGAGTAGATGAATTAAACAATGAAAGAACTCTGTGAATTTTCATGGCTCTTCTTTTCCTTGATTAGATTTCACACACGCGGTAAGGGATAAAAATTAACCAGTGAAAAAATGAGCAACCAATCAACAAAAGTTATCCAACGTACTCAATGACGCTTCAAATAACTTGAAGTTCGTTTAATTAATCAATATATGTAGAGCTTCTCAAGAAAATCATTCAAGATTAACTTTCGATATTTGTGTTTTGACAGAGATTACCTTATAATCTCGAATTGACACAGAAAAGTCAAAAAGTTGCCCAATAACCAAGTCCTTTGTTTTCATAAGCTAACGCCATTTATAGGTTGAGAAAAATATCGGATCGATTTGGTATTGCAGTGCATTGTGGGAGTATTTTGATGGAACGAAATAGGCGCCATCTTGGAAGTATGTCCCTAAAACGTCCCACAATGCACTGCAATTCCAACTCGACCCAGTTTTCCCCTCGACCTCAGAATGGCTAATATGAAGAGAGGGAGATCGAATGCGATAAGTCTAAATTGTAAGGAAAACTTTATTTAAATAGCATACTTTATTATATAATTACCAATGAAATATCTATTTTTATTACACATTTAGGGTCGATATCCGTGAAATAAAGCCGTGAATAAAAACCATATCAGTGAAGTGATACGATATCACTTCACGGTAAACTGTCCAATCAAATCTTGCGATATATTTTACTTGAACCAATCACATTATCACATAAATCTCTATTTAGTGTTTATTTCTATCAAATTCAAGATGAATTTTGTGCTTCTTACATTTTTAATTAAGCTTTAATATCTTGAATGATATTGAATTGGAAACGTATAATTCTTTAACATTTTGAAATGGTGTAAGTCGGTTAAGGATATTTAAGACAATAAAACATTTTGTGTGTGTTTATATCGAGGACTCGCTCGTTCGCGATATGATACGGAAAAACTCGTGAATAAAACGATATCAAGTTCTTAACATGTGATAATCTCTATTTCGAAAAACTGATATCTTCACACGTGAAAATAACACCATTGCGATGGCTATTCAAAAATACACGGAAAGAATTGCCTGAAAAAGCCAAAATATACTTCATTCATAATTATATAATAAACTTTTTATAATAATAAAAAGCTTGTTAAGTTGGTTTTATGGATATTATATAATAAACAGAATATTTGAAGTGTTGAAAAGATCTCTCACAAGTGAGCGTAGCGAACGAGTGAGAGATTTTCAACACGAGAAGATAAATTTCGTATCTCCGCGCGCCCATGTAATATCCTCTATATATCATCTATTGTACATAATGGTAAATTGACACATACGAGCTTTCATGCACATGATTTTCGATTCCTCAATCAGGGTATTGAAGTGGTATTGAAGTGTGGGTTGCAGCCGTAGTTTTCATAATATAATTATAAGATGGGGCAGTGTATATTCAACAATTATTCGCCGAAGACGGAGTGAATATCGGTGAATATTTACCGAGACGCGAGTATTTACTGAGCCTGAGTCGAATAACTGTTTTAGTATTTTTAACACAGGTAAATATAATGAATAATGGAGAGAGAGTTTTTCAAATTATATTTATCTCTGAAAGCAGCACAAATCGACAAATGAGCGTGCACGAGGGCGCTATATTCACTTGTATGCCGTGAATGTAGCAGCATAAGACGTAAATGGCGACCAATGAGCGCTCTGGATTTATTATATTCTGTGTAAAAATACTAAAATAATATATATGTTCATATTTCAATAAGAAATAAAACCAAAGGCTAACTGCGTCACCAGTGTTCAGTTTGTACTTTATACAACACTACTTAGAGTTCTCAATATAACGTCCTCTGTTTGTCTATTTTTGTACGTAATATGTTCAATTTCAAGTACATTACAGAATGAGTACTCCGCCACTGTAGGGGTGTGAAGCTATATAATGGGTTTTTAGCGCATTCTTCTGGTAGAAAGCCTTCCCACAGTATTGACATTCAAATGGCTTTTTATCGGCATGTGTTCGGAGATGGGTGTTCCTTGTCGACGCTAAGGTAAACCCTTTACCACACACATTGCACTTGAATGGTCTCTCGCCGGTATGTCTGTACCTGTGTGCTTGTAGATTACCCTTCTGGTTGAAACCTTTGCCACAGAATTCACATTGATACATACGGACATCAGAATGGGTTCTCATGTGGTACGTCAGATGCGTCAGTTGCTTGAAACCACGCCCACATTTGGAACATTTATGCGGCTTCTCTCCTGTGTGGGTATACCGATGGATTTTCATATCAACCTTCTGATGAAATCGCTTGTCACAAAAATCGCAGGCGTAAGGTTTGTAGTCACTGTGCGTGCGCATGTGGGTGTGTAAGTTGGACGCACGGTTAAAGGCTTTGTTGCAGTGCGGGCACACGTATGGCTTGGTTGTTGTGTGAGTGAGACGATGGCGGGAGAGGTTACCAGGCTGACGGAATGCGCGTCCACAGACTTCACAAGAAAAGGGCTTGTCGCCCGAGTGAATCCTCTTATGTGTGACAAGCGTACTGGATCGAGTGAACGACCTTTCACACTCATCACAGATGTGTTTTGGTTTCTGTTGCTGGTTGCCTTCAACGCTACTGTCTTTTCCCGAGGATTGAAACTTGGTAGAACTTGGGTCTTGATTGAAGTTCAAACTTCTAGCACCTGCAGAATTATCAGTTGTCTGTACTGATGATGAAAAAGATCTGTGTTCGGCATATGTTGGTACCTCACTGGGGATTTGTGGCAGCAATAGCGCATGGTCTGTCCCATAGACCCGAAAACTGAATTCCTCTTGTTGATGGACAGGATCTTTATCGACGCTATTCGGTTCAGAGTCTATGGGACTATTAAGTGGCTCTTCTTTAATCTTGAATTTTGCATTAAAACATTCTTCATTACACTCGTTATTCCAGGTGTTCTTGTCATCTTTATCGTCTGGATTCAAAGCTCCTGGGGTTACCTGATATCGTTGTTTATCCCCTCGTAATTTCTCGTCTACTGCTTCAGTTTGAAGGCCAGACATTCTTTCGTCATTTCTTGAACTTTGCACAGTTTCTTTGCGTTTTGAAGAAAATGCTGACAAATGCCTCGAGCCAATTTCTTTAAAACGTTGATGACCACCATCTTGTCTTTTGTCTTTTATCTCGCTTGTCTTGTCTCTCAGACATACGTCTCCCTTCTCGACCATTTCTTTGCTGGCTTGAGATGGAAGTGTGTTGGGAGTCATTTGCGCTTCTAGTGCCCAATCTTCTTGGAGCACTCTCAAGGGACCCGGGGCCAAATAGATAGGTGTTGGACGATGCACACTGCTTCCACAACCATTTCTCAAGGAATGCAATCTATTCTCTTCTGCTAGTTTGCTAGCATAAAATCGGTGCTGTGGTCTATATGACGTCATTGTTTGCCATGGCATTGAGGAGAAGCTTGTACTGGTGCCGAATATCGGGAATTGTGATTGGTTCGATTCAATGCGGTGTCGAGTAGAGAGGAAGTGAGGGCAGAACCGAGGCCCTAGTTCACCAGGTCTGGAATTGAGGTAGATGGATGGATGAAACGGCCTGTCGTTACAAAGAGTCTGAAAGTCTGGGGGAGAAAATGAAGAAAAAACGTTTTTGATATTTATATTCATTTATACAATGGCCCATAAGGGACAAGCAGCAAATTAGACGATTAGCTGCAAATAACAAACAAGTTGCTGCATATACATGTGCATATTACTTCATAACCACCCAGTGTTGGTTGAGTATACAAAGCATTTCTAGCTTCTCTTGTTAGATCAACCAAGATGGCGGCTGTTTCACTGATTGTCATACATATCTCATGGGCTTTGTACCCACCGACAGAAATTCAAAAAAGAATCGTTAGAAGCGTTACCAAGATACAAATTGGTATCGAAATAAAAAGCATCTTTGAAGATTACGCGTTTGGGGTTGATAGTAACAGTAAGTGTGACATGCTTACCGCGCTCAGTATTCTTGTGATAGCTTCATCACAATGATAGGAAAGTTAGAATAGCATATATAGAAAAGCCTACTATAAAGGTATTTTGAGATAAACATCACTCGATTAAATTTACTATGACGCGATTTTACCACAGCCCCAGCGTGAAAAGATTGCTCCAATAGAATAAAATACAACGTACGGTACTTTGTGAATAAATGATCAATGAAAACAAAGCTAGAAATAAAACACGTGACATGTATTCACCATTCTCCATACATTGGTTCACTGGACAAACACAAAGCGCTCAAGCGAGGTCCCAAGGTACTTTCAAAGGATTATCCAAATTTGAACTTGCAATCTCGAATGAATGCATGCTTTGACTTTGACCAGTGAACCGATGTATGGAAAATGGTGAATAAAGCGTGTATTGTTAAACATTTTGAACATTTTGAACATTCTTATTGACTCACACACACATAAATATATGCAAGTATTCACAGGAGCAATATTAATGAATATTGAAAAAAAAAGTTGAAACTAAAATAATTATAAGAGAAAGAGCTTATTTATGAAGTGTGTGGTTGTTGAAGTAGTTAAAACGTTCGAGTCGACAACCACCCATTTTTAAGGTTAACTTTTTATGACCAAGAATATAGCTGACTATTTACACAAGATGGAGATCTTTGTTGAAAATACTCGCTCTTGAAGTTGCAAGTTGTTGCCATGGTGATTTATTAACACTAACAAACGTCTTCCAGTTTTTTCCTGGTCACTAGACGCGATTTAAATCCTATTTGAATTGAGGGAACACGGAGTAATCAGTCGGCTAAGTAAATCTGATTAAAATGAACGATTCCTTAAGACTATGAATACAAAATGAAACTCGATAAAACATTAATCAGTTTGGTCATAAGTTAATTGGAGATCAAATTGGAAAAAAATCGTTCTTAAAATGTATTGGAGTAAGCCATTTGTCCTGGCCGACTCATAACGAGTAATTCGTTGTATTTCTTTTCTTTTTCTTTTTTTTTTTTTTTTTTTTTTTTTTTTTCTTTACTTTTTCTGGCATGAACATTACGAATCAAGATACTCATGGTTAGCTGGAGGTCTATGCTGCTAAGATATCGTCCTCTCGAAAATGCAACAGGGCGTGTGGCAAGGGATTTTTCTCGATCCCGGGCCTCAGATTTTTCTCTCTCTACGAAACAGGAATCAAGACATTTTAGTTGAGTGTTGTACGTGTGCATAGAAAACTGAACGTGTAGAAGAGTATGATGGAAGGTATACCGCCCGGCAAGCTTCTAGAAAGGCCTACCGCGCACATCAAAGAAATAGTACTCAAATACATAATATTTTTCAGAGTCGAATAAGTGAGTACTTGAAAAAGGAAACTTAAACACCGTCTAAAATTGTCTACTTACGTTATCGTTTGAGACGTTGTTCCTCCCGCGGCGTAGTAAAAGAGGAAATTAGGAGAATAGTATGGCGTTGATATTGTGCAAGGCGTAAAAATTAGAATGAATTTAAGAAAGTTTGGAATTGTACTAACACTTCGGACATTCGTCCTTCGTCGGCCGGAATATAAGAGAAATGATTCAATAGAAGAAGGGTAGAGTTTAAATAGTACAGGGAATAAAAGAATGACGGTAAAAAAAGTTGGTTACTGTACTTACGTTCGGACATTAGTCCTTCATCGGGGTAGAAGAGAAATGATTAGCGGAAAATCTTAGAGTTTATATAGTGCAGGGAGTAAAAGTATCACAAAAGAAAGCAGCATGAAAAAACGTCAAAAAAAAAAAAAAAAAGTATAATTTGAAGGTATTAATCAAAAGCGAAGCGTTCATTCATCCAATGGTTATTTTTGTGAAAATATGACCTCGTTTTTGAAAAAAAAACTCTTCCACACGTAGTGTTCAGTTTCGAATCTCTTTTTTCGTATTGCGAGTCCACACCTATCCGTTGTCGAAAATTTGTGTTTTCAAGTGACTTATTCACTAGAAACATGTGGACAGAAGGCCATTTCGCAAAGAAAAGGAACCTTACTTAAGTGGACGGGGCCTTATTTACGCCGTCTTTTACGAGATTTATTTTTGACTAGAGTCCAATGACTTACCTGGAGTTCCGCGGTACCCTTTAAAACAATGCTCAGTTTCTTCGTGTTTTGATTGGCTGGCCTCAGTGCTTTGCATCGTGGATTTCCTAAGGAAAAAACAAAGTTATTCTCTGTACTGATTTTAACACTAAAATCGGAGGAAAAACCATAACGAACTCTTTCTTAAAAAGCTCTTTCTTACCCAAAGTTGTTTACTATAATTCGGAAAAAAAGCGTACCAGTTGTCTTCTTAGTCGAAGAGCAGTTCTGAATGAACGACGCCCAGAAGCATCTATCTTATAGAAAACATGTCTAAGCTCCTATTGGCTGGTTATTAATTGGTAGGCAGGTAACAATTAATGGCAAAGCAATCGTGAACTTTCTCGAGACCTGAGCCGAACTTTTCAGTTTATGAATTCAATAGGCCCTTTGCAGCTAGTGGTCACGTGCTTGGATACCGCTTAGCAACACAAAACTGGAGAGCAAGCCTTCCAGTAAACAAAAGTTGTAATAGGTCAAGCACGCGTGGTTTTATACGATAGTTTCATCGTTCAAAACGCTTAATCCTTTTGCCCTATCTACAAACACAGTAAGATAATCTTAAATTCTCTCCTTTGGACTCGATTTTTGGTTCGAAGTAACGATATTCTTCGCGTTATCGCGAAAAAATTGTCACCGCCGGCCCGCTCGACGGCTGAAAAACATGGCGACTTCGCAAGGTATGTACTTCAAAACTCTCCTTTTTTTTGGTTTCTTTTCAATTATTGGACTTCTAAAATCTCTAAAATAACAGTTTAGATTGTGAATGGTGATCGATTGTAATTGGACGGCATTTTAATGGACGATTTGTTTATTTTTTGTGAGAGTGATTCCACGTCTAAAGTCAAGACTAACCCATGTTTACATATATTCGCTGTAGATGTTAGAACTCCCGACGAGCCATCACATACCAAGAAAAATTCTTCGTACTGATATTTTTATATTTATTTTTGTTTTAGATGAAGTAGAAACTCAAGACATCTCTATCTTTCCTTCCCTCACCTTCGATGATTTAGGGAGCTACGCTATAGAGAAGTCTGGCTGCACAAGCACTTCGAAAGCGTACAAATTTATGGCGGAACCAGGCTATTTACATGACGTTAAAGGTACTTGATAGCCAAAATGTTTTTTCTATTTCATTATGATATGAATGGCAGACAATTCACACTAATTTTTCCAATTTTTTAGTGATATATACCGACCAGTGCGTGAGAGTTAAATGCAAGTGTTACCGCTCAATGAGGAAGTCTGAACCACCGCACATTTTAGAGGTGTCAGTCCAGAACAACAATTTGACATTGCTGTCTGGGCTGTGCTCATGTGTAGCCGGGGCAGGTGGATACTGCCATCATGTGATCGGGCTTCTTTACTATTTAGCCCTTCTTAAGCAACTGGAACATCGGACATTGCCTGATGAGCTAACATGTACCAGCATGAAGCAGCGTTGGAGCATACCTAGAGGATCCAAAATCGCACAAAAAGAAATACAAGACGTGCTAGTGAAAAAACCCCAACTTGGCGCTTCGTACAGTAGATATATCAAGAGTAATTTGTATTCCCCATCTACCCAGTATCCTACCCTCACAAAAGAGCACTTTAACGGCTTCCAACCACCTTATCCTCTCTTTACAACCATTCTGCCCAATCAAGATCAACTTGGCAATATCCCATTTGTACAGAGCAAGTTTGGAAATGTCCCAAAAGGCTGTGTCCTGTCATATCAACAAAAGATGTCAACTGACTACATCATAAATGATTTTACTTGCACTTCTTTCCCAGAGCTTCCCCTCTCAAGTGCAGAGGACAGATTTAATAACAATGTGTCAATCTGTCTTGACAGTCGTCAACAATCTATATTTGGAACATTGTCTGTGACAACAGAGTCATCACTGAGAGTGCAGCAGCAAACAGTCACTCAAAGTCAGAGTGATGTATGGCACCTGCTCAGAAAAAAAAGGGTAACAGCAAGCAAATTTGGCATTGTCGCTCGCCGGGTGTCACATTTTGACACCCTTGTCAATCAGCTAAACCCCACCAGATTTGTACAAACTGCAGCAATGAGAAGAGGCATTGAACTTGAACCACATGCTGCCATGGTCTATGCTAGCAATGCAAAGGGTGGAAGAGTAAACCTCTTCCCATCTGGGCTGATTGTCCACCCAAAGTGCCCATGGCTAGGTTGTAGCCCAGACAGGAAAGTTTATGACCTTGATGCCGTAAATAATGGTCAGAATCCCTTTGGCTTGTTAGAAATAAAGGTCGTTAAAGAGGGGGAAACATCATTTGACAATGTGAGGTATCTCACCAAGGACCAGAACACTAACCAGTACAAACTGAAAACAACAGACATTTATTATTACCAGATCCAGTGCCAGCTTGGACTCACAGGATTAGAATGGTGTGATTTTTTCAGTTACATTGACGAAAATTTGTTTGTTTGCTCTAGAATTAATTTTGATTCAGTGTTTTTCCAGCAAGCAAAGGACAAAGTTGATAGTTTTTTCTTCAATTACTATTTACATTAATACACTAAGATTTTTGTTGTTGTTCTCAAACCATGGCCAGATTTCTTATGATAACAAATATTATATTATTTTTATTAATGACAAATCAATTCATAATCTTAATTTATTTTTTATTATATTTATATCATATTAGTATTATATTTATTTGTGCTATTTAGATTTTGTGTTTGTTCATTAGTTTTTTTTTTTGAGTTTTCATTTACAAACAAATTGAAATAGTTACAAAAAGCAATCCAAGACACATGATAAACCAACCTGCATTAAAGATTATCTAATGGGTTATGTAAGCCACATTAATCATACATTCACCAACTTCTTACAGACACTATGCCTCATTATTACCATTGGATAAAATAAGTGGGCCTTGAAAATTTGTAAGGAGGCAGGCTACAGTATATAACTGATTGACTGAACCTAAAGTGGACAATGGCACATCTGAATCAAAAAAGTGGTACTCTTTGACTCTTCTTATTGCCCTCTCGACATGAATTCTAAGACTTGCTAGTGTCTTTGTTTTTTGAACATCTGCGGCAGAGAATTGTTCCTGACTTTCAAGAAACGGAGGAATATTTAACTCTACCCGCTTCTCCCTAAGTAAATCTTCAATGTCAAACCCTTTGTCTGCCATGACTGAATCACCAGGTTCTAACAAATCTAGAATGCCGCTGCACCTTGTGATTTCCTTATCACTAATCCCCCCTGTGTAAAGGCTAGAAACGAAGCTAATAGCTCCATTAGGGGTAATGCCTATCAAACCCTTGAGTGTAGTATTACTCTTATAACTAGAATAAAGCTGCGACTGAAGTAGTAGGGAGGTAGGTGTTTGAACAAAAATCTCTGTACAATCTAAAATGACACGTGTGCTTGCATAAAGCTTTTTAAAACCTTCTGGCATAAACCTATCAACATCTTGCCTTGAAGGCCAGATCACTTGACTACCAAGAAGAAAATACAAAAAATTAGTCCATGTGATCAATTTCCTGCAAACTGACGATTTATGTATTCGGAACCTATGAGCTAAATCCTGTCCGAATAGACCTAGTTTGAGGCGTACACAAAACATAAACAATTCATCCACAAGAAGCATATTTCTTGAGTCTGGTCTACTTTCTCTTTCTCCAGAGGCATAACAATATGTCATTTGTGCAGCACATGGCTGCAAAAACTTAAAAAAGAACTGAATATGTAAATAGGATGGGAAACCTGTATAAAATCTTATGATCTCATTGTCTGTGCCAAATCTCTCAAGCCCAAATTTATTAAGTGCTAATTGTTCTGCAGCTTGCCTCTTAATGTCCTCAATTTCTTTTGCAGCTTCAACTTTAACCCTTTTTATTTCAGTGAGGGCAGCTGCAGTTTCATTTCTACTTTGTTCAAGTTGCTTTTGTGCATCTTGGAACTGTGCTCTGAGTGACTGGACTTGTGCTTGTAGGTCATCCATGCTGAAGGTTGTAGAAGTGCTGGGACTATTATCTTCATTGTCATCACTTTCATCTGTCTGAGTGTCTCTGTAAAAAGGTTTTGAAATTATGATGACACTCAGTTCACACTCAGTTCACGCTAAATAAAAAATTATAAAAGACTAAATTATTAAAATTATAAAATTATTTTGGTTTAAACCAAAATAAACATCAAGTACAATTCCATCAGTCAAGTCTAAATGAAATGTATTGAAGTAGAAATATGTGATATTCATTGCCTATCTACTTGTCGAATTATCTTTCTTCTTGCTTTGGATTTGGTTGACCAGTCAAAGATTGATGGTACAGCTTCTCTTTTTAGCAACTGACGTCCAGAATCAGTGGGAGGATTGTAATCTTCCTCAGTGAAGTGTTTTGAGCACACTCTGGTACTTTTGTTAACCTATTATAAATCAAATGTCCTTTTAATAACAATGTAACTGTATTCAACTATTTTTATCTTCATTACAGTTTTTTAAAGATCCACAGGCAATTCGTATTGTGCATTGATATTGTTAGATTCCTATATACCTTGAAGTGTGGGCCCACATCTCTTCGTATCTTCACCAGCCATTCCTTTTTCAATTGCTCATCCCTTGCACGGCCTGGTAAGCGGTGAAACTTTAAATCAGGATGATATCGAGAATCTCCGTTACACAAGGGAACACAACAATGGTACGAAGAATTTTTCTTGGTATGTGATGGCTCGTCGGGAGTTCTAACATCTACAGCGAATATATGTAAACATGGGTTAGTCTTGACTTTAGACGTGGAATCACTCTCACAAAAAATAAACAAATCGTCCATTAAAATGCCGTCCAATTACAATCGATCACCATTCACAATCTAAACTGTTATTTTAGAGATTTTAGAAGTCCAATAATTGAAAAGAAACCAAAAAAAAGGAGAGTTTTGAAGTACATACCTTGCGAAGTCGCCATGTTTTTCAGCCGTCGAGCGGGCCGGCGGTGACAATTTTTTCGCGATAACGCGAAGAATATCGTTACTTCGAACCAAAAATCGAGTCCAAAGGAGAGAATTTAAGATTATCTTACTGTGTTTGTAGATAGGGCAAAAGGATTAAGCGTTTTGAACGATGAAACTATCGTATAAAACCACGCGTGCTTGACCTATTACAACTTTTGTTTACTGGAAGGCTTGCTCTCCAGTTTTGTGTTGCTAAGCGGTATCCAAGCACGTGACCACTAGCTGCAAAGGGCCTATTAGAACTGATCACACCTTTTCCGACATGATCTTAAACTCTGTCGAAATATTAGCAAATTGTGCCTAAAATTAAGCATTTTTTCATAGAGCAGTTGCACTGAGTTCCGAGAGGAAATGTTCTGAGGGAATGAATTAACGATGGATTTTTTTTTTTTTTTTTTTTTTTTTTTTCAAGAAAAGACGGCCTATTGTTTTGTCCCCAAGAACGATTTCTCTAGGAAATCAATGCAAGTGGTCTATAGTATCTAATAATTTGTTAGAGAGTTTTATCGTATTCTTTTTCCCGCGCCGCTTTCATTAATAAGAGCTTGAATAAAAATCATCAGGGTAGTTAACCTGATATCATGTTTTATGTAACAATTGATCAAGATATTTTAACGTTAACCTACTGACCTTATGCTTTAAAATCACAATAAAGAAGTCAATAGTTCCGAATCTATCCCTTCATTTCTGTTATTCCCGCAGTTTTTTGTTTTTTGTTTTTCCTTTCTTTTTAAGAGAGAATTCTTTTCGTATTCAAGCAGTGAACGCCAAAAACTATTTTCTTGAAGAAAGGCTGTTGTACAAGGCTAAAATCTTGTTGATTCAGAAACTTTAACTTGTTTGGAAGTGGAGATGAATCAAAGTGTTAACCCAAAGCAAAAATTTTATTTGAAAATGATTAGGCCTTCATTTGCTTATTTCCCATACATTTTCTATAAAAAAGCCTGACAAAGCAACATTCTAACACAAAAGCAACAAAACATCTTTGAAATTGAATTAATTTATAATTGAAAATACCGCTTCAAACAGGCATTTTATCATAGTACATCAGTTTCTAACTGTTGAACAAGGTTTTGAGCGTTAACCCAAAACGAAAATTGGGACGATCAAAACTCATACGAAAGTCAAGTTTTTGGCGCTTTTTGCCATTATTGCTCATTATTGAAAAAAATTTCCTCTTAAAGCGTTCCGGTTGTCATCCATGGTCACCACTCTTCCTCGGCAACCATACCTGAAGCAAGAAAATTTACCATTTGAATTTAGCTTTGATTTATTTGAATTAACAATGAAGTTAAACAAACTATCAGTTTTCATTATTGCCGAAAAAAAAAAAAACTAAATTGTATTTAGCTTTTTGAAAGTCAAAAAAAAAAAAAAAAAATGTTGTCTCGTTTTTTTGTCTCGGCTAATTAAGCTGAACCTTCACTTTGATAGAAGATAAAACTGCATACGTGCAAATATATATATATATATATACCCTTAAATGCCCCCGACAATTTATAGTCAGATTAATCATTATGATATTCAGCTAATTAACTAGCTTAGCCTTAAAGCAAAATTCTAATTAGGTTGTAACCGGTTTCTAAGTTTTATTATTTGTCTTTTATCAGTAAGTTGAATGTAGGTTCCAATGATTGTTAATGAAATTAGTTCCGTGTTTTCGTTGTTGTTGTTTGGTTTAGTTTATCTCGTCAGTTTTTTCAAACCAACAAGAAAATTAACATGGTTGTTATCCGACAATTCAGTAATTAGTTTTCTCTTTATTCGACGGTGTTTTCTTCGCGTTCTCCTTCAGTTCATAGTCCCCTCCGCAAAACCCAACAAGTTAATTCCAATTCTATTTGTGAGTTAGCCATGCCCTGACTTACATCAACCCAGAGATTGTTTCAGGGTTCGATCTGTGAGTTAGCCGTGCCCTGACTTACATCAACCCAGAGGTTGTTTCAGGGTTCAATCAGTGAGTTAGCCGTGCCCTGACTTAGATCAGCCCAGAGGTTGTTTCAAAGTTCAATCAGTGAGTTAGCCGTGCCCTGACTTAGATCAGCCCAGAGGTTGTTTCAGGGTTCGATCTGTGAGTTAGCCATGCCCTGACGAGATCAGCCCAGAGGTTGTTTCAGGGTTCAATCTGTGAGTTAGCCATGCCCTGACTTAGATCAGCCCAGGGGTTGTTTCAGGGTTCGATCTGTGAGTTGTCTAGCGCCTGACTTTCAACTAATTATAATGTTATTCAACTAATACCGAAAGTCACACCTAATTTGTCTAATCTTATCATATCTTTTGACCAACTACGTTCATATCCAACTAGCTTAGGAACATTATCTTTTTCAAAAGTGGTCAGCGATATCCAAGATAAGCTTAAAGCGCATAATTATATCAACTGCTACCCTAGAATTTTTTTCAGGACCTTGTTTCTCCTCACTAACAAATTCTATGTAGTAGCACGGCTATTCGATTCCATTCACTTTGGAAAGATTGGCCTTTTTCGCTTCTTCAGTAATTGTGATCAATATGAGCTTTTGCTAATGACTCATGATAATGTATGGCGAACCAGCCCCAAGTTTGAGAAACAACACTAATCCTGGTCGTGCACAAGTTAGGAAAAAATCGCGGTGAACAGCCTTTTTTTTTTTTTGAAGATTTTTATCCATAGTTTTATGATACAGAAATTTAATGAGGATGGGTTGTGTAAATGTATGAATAGTAAATAAAGTGGAAGGGACACTGAAAGAACTCAGGAAAAAATCGAGTTGAATTCGAGGTGGGAATCGAGATCACAACCTTACCGCATGTTCGAGTGAAATTTCTAAGGTTTTTATACAATGATTGTATAAAAAATTAAGATATTATAACAAATAAAGGCAAATATAATAACTAAGAATACTCAAATGGAAACGTGTACATATAATATGAAGCTAGACGGAAAATCATACCAAAATGACTGTGAAAACCAGACAGCAAGAACACAAACAAAAACACTTGGGGAAAAAGAAAATAATACGACAGCAAGGTAACACATTGTGCGGTAACAGAAAGAACAATTCAAGGTTTAAAGGGGCTTCGAAAAACAAAGGAAAACATTGGTGTTTAAAACCAAAGCACCAAAAATAGCAAAGAGAAGCACTTCTTTTTGAAAATCAAAAAATGACGTGTTAAAAAAAATCCAAAAAATCTCTATGGAAACGAAACAAGTTTCTAAATGCTACTGATAAATCTCCGAACGGCAAAAATTACTTAACATACGGATTTCCCTTTTCTTGTTACTGACTTTTGTTTTTCAGAAGGATTAGTTACAGCTTGAATCGAACTTCAAACTACAAACTTTATTCGCCAAAGTGGCCAAGGTGTTGATTAATGAATACCATTCCAAGTAGTTTTGTACTAGACAAAAGCGTTGTTGATCTGATTGTCTTTAATCAATCTCCAATTGAAATCAAATCGTATTAAAAACCACTTTATTTCTATGGCAATATCTTTGGACACTCAAAGCTAATCTTTTTTAGCCGAACTTTTCTTTTTGAGCACTTTTTTATGAGCCAAAAGTTGTCGCCTCGAATTATGAAAGTTCTGGCTTACGAAAGGAAAAAAAAAGATATTTTTGTCGTGTGTAAAATTTAACAATGCTGATAAGTGGCAATTCAAATATTTTCTTTCGATGGCAACGTACCATCATAGAAGTCAATATTTGCTGAACAAACTAACGTAAAATTTAGTCTAAATAGAAAGAAAATATTAGCATTACTACATACACTCGAGCCGTGAACACTTCGAGTTTTTTTCGAAAAACGAAAGATAACTACAGTTAATCCAATAAAATGTCATGTTTAGTGAAATTTAACTTGGATGCTTTTCATTAAAACCCAATTTTTGGAGATTTCCTAAATTTTTATGGACAAATCAGCACGGGCATAAGACAGACTTGAAAACTAGATTATAAGAAAAGGTGACTTTTTTATAGTTAATAACTGGCTTCGTTTGTATAGGTTTTTGAGTTTAAATTTTCAAAGTCGACCCTGACATCAACGTATGGTCACCAATAGTCACTCGAGAGTTTCCAGCAAAATTGTGACATCTTTGATTTCCTGGAATTATAATGAAGGTACCAGACAATGAAAAAAAGACTCTTTGAAAAATTGAGATTAGATAAAAACAGTTATCAAAAAATCGAATGACATTACGATGGGATTATCGAATGCAACGTAACCATAGTTTTAAGTTTGGTGAGCGAAACTCGAGGTTTTGTTGTTAAAGTCTAAATGCCCGGCAGCCGGTCGCAGTCTAAAATTGACTAAATGCCCGGCAGTCCAAACTTTCACCAAAAAAAAAAACGAGAACTGGCTACAGCTAATGGTATCAAACTAGTCTAACTTTATTATGTCATATCAAGCGCTTCCTGTAGTCTGGACTGATTCGAAAAAAGATTGTCTGTATTCGCTCGGCATAGAATACGGAGCACTTGGTTCATGTCACTTAGAATATTTTCACCAACACTGCCGATCGCGGTCTCAAATACACTAAATGCCCGGCAGTCCAAACTTTCGCGAAAAATACGATAATTTACCTACGTTAATGAAGCCAAACTAGTCTAAATTTATCGAGGAATATTAAGCGCCTCTTGTACTCTACACAGCTTCTAATAAGGATTGTTTTGTATTACTTAGCAAAAAAATAAACGATGGGACAAGTAGGAAAGGGTAGATAAAAAGCTAGTTGTGGTAAGAAGAGCGAAAAAGTCCAATATTGATACATAGTATAATTTTGATAATTAATCATTTTATCGGAAAGTTTGGACTGCCGGGCATGTGTATTTGAGACCGCGACCGGCAGTGTTGGCGAAAATATAAGTGACGTGAACCAAGTGCTCGGTATTCTATGCCGAGCAAAGACAAACAATCCTTATTAGAAGCAGTGTAGTGTGCAAGAAGCGCTTAATATTCCTCGATAAATCTAGACTAGTTTGGCTTCATTAACGTAGGTAATTTATCGTATTTTTGGCGAAAATGGCGACCGGCAGTGTTGGCGAAAATATTCTAAGTGACATGAACCAAGTGCTCCGTATTCTATGCCGAGCGAATACAGACAATCTTTTTTCGAATCAGTCCAGACTACAGGAAGCGCTTGATATGACATAATAAAGTTAGACTAGTTTGATACCATTAGCTGTAGCCAGTTCTCGTTTTTTTTTTTGGTGAAAGTTTGGACTGCCGGGCATTTAGTCAATTTTAGACCGCGACCGGCTGCCGGGCATTTAGACACTGCGTTTGTTAAACTTGAGACCAAAAACTTTAACTTAAATTTGCTCTGAACTAAAAACTCTTCAATTCAAACTGAAAAGTGTTAGAATTCATTTGCAATAAAATTTAAGAGAAGTAATAAGTTTTTTTTTGAAGTCTATTTTGAAGAACGACGTTTCGGTGTCCTAGCTCTTCAGTCAAACTAGACCATTTGAGCTCCTTCTGTATTGCAGTTCCAAAAGGTATTGTCCATCTCAGATTACTCAGGCTTCATTAAATCATACTGTTGAAAAGTTCCTTCGGAAACCTTTAAAAGTGCCTTGAAATATTTACCAATAAAGTAAAGTATAATCTCCCTGGATTATATCTGGCTTTGTCATTTTTGTCACAAAAAATCGGTTCTTAGTCATTCGGGCCTTCAAGCTTAACACAACAAGGTCCTCACGTTGCATTGCTGTTCGTGCCGCTTTTTAAATTTGATAACTATGTTTTTGTTGTTGCTTCGACTCGATTCAAGGAAAAAATAGTAAGCTACTGTGACGTTACTAAGGCTCAATCCTTGGTCCTACTTTACGAAACTCATTGTGTGATTCATAAAAACGATTTCAAACGCTGTTCAATATTGATTTTAGTTGTCTTCAGAATACGAGGAAAAATGATCGTTAATTTACTGTGGTGTTCCTAAGGCTTAATGTCTGGTCCCTTAGAAAGAGTGTTTTTTTTTTAAAAAGAAATTATTCGCACTACCTTGAAATCCAGTAAGTGAGAACTCCAGTGATCACGTTTGGGAATTTATTATAATTGTTTATTTGTGATTATAGTCTATTTACTTATACTTCAAGTGTGATCTCAAAATATCTTATAATTGTGGAAACTATACTCAAAGGTGTAATCATATAAGAGCAGTTCGCCAAAAAGCGAATGTCTTTTCATACGCATGTACTGAAAATAGCAACATGACTTAAGAGATCTGGGGTTCGAAAATCAGTCGCCATGTGAACTGAGTTGGTTGGGTTTTTTTCTGACTCCGAGGGTTAACCGTCCTCTGGTTTTTCCTCTCTCCTAGCTCTCTCAAATCTACCCCTAACTAATTCAAACTGGACTCCACGAGTATAGTATCTGCCAGAGGCACATGCTTTCAGTTCGACCCTGTGAAGCTGCGCTATCTACTGCTGTACTTGCGGTGGTGTTTAGCGACTGGGAAGTAGGGTTTGTAAAAATACTTGGTTAGGAAATGGGATTGACAACTCCCCCTCTCATAGACAAAGCGTTAGATATATCATTGTTATTACAGGTGAACAACCTCTCCATGCATGTGCACTCCGGCTCAGAAAGAAAACTTAATTGGCCTCATCTGGTTTCATAAACAGCTTTTCGAAGTAAGCGAAGGAGTCGCTCTTGATCAAAGAAGCTGGGTGTTCTTGTCGTTTGGTGTTGTTCAGCTCACAGATCTTTTTCTTTGTGCTGTAGTTGAACGACCTACATTCATTGGACCAGATACAATAATTCAATGGTGTATTTCTGGACTTGTGCTTCCAAGTACATCACGTGATAAGCTAGAGCCTCCTGACCGTCTGTGGTTGTAGCGAAAGATAATAATGATTACCAATAAATGGGTGGTTGGATGGATGGATAGATGGATGGATGCTAATCGAGAGTGGTTTAATATATCCTGGCTTGTTTTGAATAAAAATCTCTTTATGACTTTTCACTCCACTACCACTACACATGCAATATTCTATGCACACAACGCGCAACTCACAGTTTGATTTTTACGGAGGGAGGAAACCGGAGAACCCGGAGGAAACCCTCGTAGCATAGGAGAGAACAACACATCAAACAAATTCAATAGGCCCTTTGCAGTTAACGGTCACGTGTCTGTACTGGAGGGCTAAATTTATGTTTTTATATTAAATTGGTGATTCTTTTTAGGTACTTGTAAAGAACTGAATGAAAAGATGTGTATCCAGTGTGTTACGAAATGTAGTTTTATTACGATCTCTCAAAGCAGGTTGTAGAAAAATGTCAAAATGTTCATTCATTTGCTCTCAGTGAATTAATCAGCACGTGATTGCTTAGCTGCGAAGGGCCTATTTACATTTTGCCCGCAGGGCTTGAACCAGTTATCCGAACCATTAATAAGCCTGAAGCGAGATGACGTTTTACCCCCGTCTCTAGACCATAATCCTTTTCACATTGCTTTTGTTCTTTAATTATGACTATTGTTCCTGTATTCTCTAAGGAATCAAAAATTTGAATATGAAATAAATTTTAAAACTATTATGGTATAGAGTCGGGGGTAAAACGTCATCTCGCTTCAGGCTTGTTAGAACCACAGTGGTGAAAGACGCGTTAGCAACGCTACCCACGCTACCCATAAGAAAACTTCCAGGGGATATATTTTAAATCACCTTGATTGTTATATTCTTCGTTTACAATGCAATATCGAGCTGGAATACGCAAACATTTAGAAATCGCATCAAACTTGTACAGGTAAAATCCAAAACAATGTATACATGTACCGTGGTGCTCTGATAACAACAGTCGCCGTTTAAGTGAAAGCAGACAGTTCTCGGTGTCGTGTGAGTAGGGTTGCTTGTTGATTCTCTCTTCTCTCCTCGAGGGTTTTCCGAATTCTCCGGTTTTGCTCCCTCCGTAAAATAATCAACTTCTAAATTCCAATTGCAATCCAATGTAACAAGAGCCACTCTGTGGAATCCCCCGTTAATCCCATTATTTATTTATTTATTCACTATCTCTCGTTCGAGTTTCATATTACTAACTCGACGAATTTTTATTTTAACTCGACGTTTGAAGACGTGATTTTTTTCACTTTATCTTCAAGTCTCTTTTACTGATACACAGTTGGCCACTTTAGAAACGAGCAAGAGACTGGGGCGAGTTTTGAATCTTAATTTCATTAGGAAAAAAACGTTTGTCATTTTGAGAAACCATCTCAACATTAGTCTGGCAAATGTGAACATGATTGGATGAAAAGAACCTGTATTATTGCCTTTCAAAAGTGTTGACGATTTACGAAGAATGTATGAAATGAAAAAAATGATTATGATTTATATAGCGCCCTTTTATATGTGGATATAATCAAAGGCGCTTTACATTGAGTTGTGAATGACAGATCGCTCCTAAGCAATTTACAAGCATGAGAGATGGTTAGTATGAAGTGTAGGCACTGAGGGTGGTCACTGCCAGAGTTTCTTTTTACGTCCTCAGTGGTTCTTTTATGTCCCCCATTTACTGTAGGTTATGAAGGGTTGGGAGACAGGGCCTACGGTTTAAAGTCCTTGTCCAAGAAGACTTGAAGGTCTAACCATTTGCAGATATTATTACAAAAGAAAAACCAGTTATTTTAAGACCCTGAGTGGCGGCGTATGGTTACAAGGGACGCTTGTTCCTTGTAACCTCACATTCTTTTAAATTTTTCAGACTTTTGAAGGCTTGTAACTCTGGTTCTTTTTAACCAATCATGTTCCAAATTCACAGACTTACTAATATTGAGTTGCTTTATCAGATGACGAAATTCTTTTGCTAATAATTAGATTCAAATTCAAAACTCGCCCCAGTCTTTTGCTTGTTTTTAAAGTTGACCACTTTAGAAACGAGTGAAGGACTGGGAATGAGTATATAGAAGGTATTGATACTTAATCTTATTCAAAATATATTTCCACGAAGAGAAAGAGCACATCAAAATTAACAGATTTCTGCAGTTTGGCTTCGATTGGCTAAGTAACAGCTAAATTACAAGCAATCAAAAACATCAGAAACTAGGGACAAGCGTCCCCAGTAACCATACATTTCTTTGTAATTTTTGAGATGTTTGTGAGGTTGCTACATAAAAAGTATGAACCCAAAAGCTTGAAACTCTAGGAACTTACCAATTTCGATGTACTCTTTCTTGGTAGGGTGTTTATTTAACCTGGTTAATTCTAAAAACTCGTTCCCAGTCCTCAACTCGTTTCTAAAGTGGGAAGTTTGACTTCTACTGTTTGTACTTCATGTAAGACAACATAAAATTGCACTATTGGATTATTAATTATTTATTATTGATTATAACGTCGTGAAACCTAACCCTAACCCCCCAAAAAACTAACCTTAAACGTTATTACGGAATAGTGCCATTTCATGTAGTCTTACATAAAGTGGTAAGGCTATTTACAGCCAGTTATCAAATTCCCAAAGAGGGGTTTTTGCACTATTTTAACCTCTATTAGGCGACTAACCTCTATTTATCGGCCAATTCATAATTGCCTAAGGGTGGCCGTTAAATAGAGGTTTTTGAACTCAAATTTCTTGTAAGTGTTCCAAGAACTTTGAATAATTACTTTTCTTAAATGTGTTAAATTCAGCCATAGCTTGCTATTTGCAGTCTCTCCGAGAGCAGGGAATCATGGGAACGTATCTTCTCTTTATACGTGTGTCATCACTAGACTTCTTCTCTAGCCAGGGCAAATGCGCTACTGTTCGTTTGTTGATGATTTCTGTATTGGGATTAAAGCTTTTTGAGTCGTCTGAGTTGGTTATACTCAATGTGATTACTTGGTGTCATCCAAATGTTCTACCATTACGTCCCTTTTCGATTTCTTTCACTTTCCTTAAAGTCCCACTGTGACGTTATCATGTATTTGCAGGCTACATCCTAGTGTTCTAGTGCACAGTAGGGAATATAAATACTCTTTTCCTTAACAATCTGCCAATGTCCAATGAAGGGTGGCCGACTAACTTATCATGGACAGACAGACAGACAGATGGAAAGAGAGAGTATATTCTGGTGTTCAGATATAAATACTCTTTTCCTTAACAATCTGCCGATGTCCAACGAAGGCATGGCCGACTGACTTATCATAGACAGACAGACAGATAAAAAAAGAGAGTTAATCCTAGCGTTCAGATATAAATACTCTTTTCCATAACAATCTGCCGATGTCCAATGAAGGCATGGCCGACTGACTTATCATGGACAGACAGATAGAAAGAGAGAGTATATTCTAGTGTTCAGATATAAATACTCTTTTCCATAACAATTTGCCGATGTCCAACAAAGGCATGGCCGACTGACTTATCATGGACAGACGGACAAACAAGTATAGAGACAGTAATGTAAGTTATGTTTCTATGATGGCTGTACTTCTGTGTCCCTCAGGGTTAGTTGGATTGCCTTTGTCTATGACCACTGTGGGTGTTTCATCTAGTGTTGTGTCCTCAGATGGTATATTTTCGTCTTTTTCTCCTTGGTCTTCCATTGACGGCCAACTGCCCTGTGCCTGATCGAGTTTTTGGAGTCTTTCATTCAAGGCTTTTAATGCTCTTTGTCTGTAAAGAAGTATTTGAAAATTAGGAATAGGTGGTCACTAGGTCGCATGTTACTTCCTCCACACGATCTCAACACACACACAAATTAAAAGGGATTCATGAATATTTTGTATGTAATTTATAACAAAATGTATTGCAAGAATGTCAAATATTTGACCAATAGGATGTTTGCATGATGGCGTCATTTGACTCCCACTACCAAGATGCTTCGCGAATTTTCTTTCTTATTCAAATTTGTATTCCCTCCATGAGAATAGTAAGACAATTGGTACTAATTAACTGAACAAAAGAAAGTGTGCAAGGGAGTCTGGTAGTAGAGGTCAATGACACCATCATGCAAACGTCCTATTCTTATGCATTTGCATGCTTATTGTGGTAAGGTACTGTAACCCAATGTTTGGTGTAAGGGTTCAAGCAAATCAGACCACATATGGTAAAACCAGGGGAACATAAATTGTGCATAATTTACAGAAGCCCCACCCCCTCCCACAGATAAAACAAAAGAAAACAAAATGTTCAAAATTACCCATGAAGTTAGGAAAACAACAGGGCACAACAGAGTTTACTGTCTATTTTTTTTTTTAAAGCATTACTACCCTCTTTTACATCCGTTCTCGTGCCCCTCTTCCCATATTGATCATGTATTTTTACAACCCCCTTAACACTGTCCTACCTTTCCAATCAAGTATTAATGGCAGCAGCATAGCAAGTAGGAATTGGGGGGGGGGGGGGAGGGGCACCCAGAATAAAAAAGTAAGGAAAAAAGCCAGGGCCCAGGTTGTTTTTTAAATTCAATTTTTTTATTATTTTTTAATTTAAATTTTGACATTTACCAAAAATTTAGAGGCACGTGCCCCTTCTCCCTACATTAGTGAATGATCAGTGGTCCCTTGCACATGCCATACAAACCTTCTTCTCTCTGCATCAGCAGGGTCTATCCCAGGTAGACTTATGGTGATAGCAGATGGAGCGCCAACATCATATGTTCTGACAGGCTTTGCACATGCTCCAATCTTGACCATAAAGTTAAAGATCAAATTGGATACTGTACGGATGGGATGTCTGTAGCGAGGAGAAGACAAGACCAATAAGAATCATGTAAACACGTGTTGATAATAAATTTGCAACACTGGCATGTAAATTTCACTGTCATCCTCAATACTATAGGACAATCCAGCTATTAGGGAACGAAACTAACTTTTAAACCCACTAGCAAAACCTTGCTAGTAAGTTTTGTTCTCATTAGCAAAAATTTCAAAGTCACTTGCGATTATTTTATTTGATGCAGCTTCTCCTTCAATTTCTGGACTGTGGTCATACTCGAAAAACTTAGCTAGTTAAATGTTTTGCCCCACACTAAATACAAAATTCCACCTGCATTTTGCAAGTTTGCGAGCATTAATTTTGTGCCCTGGCTATACTAGACTTACTGGATTTGTTCTGGAAAGAAAGATGCACAAGAAAAGTCTTCACTTAGGTCTCCCCTTGACCCTCTTGCTCTTGGCTGGTAGAATCGAAGATACACCCAAGCTATCAGAATCCCAGACACAACTAAAGCCAACTGAATAACAGGCAGAATACCAACCAAGCACAATATTGTGTAAGACAGTACAACAATACCTGGTATTTGCTGCAAAAACAATAAACCATTTTTGAGTTCCAAATTACTGTTGTTTTCCTTGATTACAGACATATTTTCTCAGGGTCAACCTCATATCAGTGTTTAAATATTCACAAATATCAACGGTAAAGTAAGGAATGCACTACTTTACCAATGCAAACACTTTGAAAGAACATGATTGACTTCCCAAGATCTCACAAAAGTGGGTTCCATGGAACCCAAGGAACCACCCCTGGATCTGCCACTGGGGGAGGATCCAGAGAGGTGTCCTGCAGTGAACTGTCCACCCCCCTAGTGCTATAATAATATTACTCTTAGCTTTTTTGGAAGCAAAACAAACATTTACGTACATAATATCTCTATATACATTTAATAATTTGGGACACCCCCTAGCAAATTCCTGGATTCGCCCCTGGCGATACTAGTAGTGGTGAACTGTACACCCCCCTAGCGCCATAATAACATT
The DNA here is from genome assembly GCF_029948245.1 of Actinia tenebrosa. Classification (NCBI taxonomy): domain Eukaryota; kingdom Metazoa; phylum Cnidaria; class Anthozoa; order Actiniaria; family Actiniidae; genus Actinia; species Actinia tenebrosa. The sequence continues at coordinate 11,182,215 of NW_028292571.1, read as the reverse complement.
ACTCTTAGCTTTTTTGAAGCAAAAGAAACATTTACAATGCATAATATCTCTATATACATTTATTAATATGGGACACCCCCCTAGTCTCCCTCACATCCCCCCTAGCGATTTCATGGATTCGCCCCTGGTGATACTACTAGTGGTGAACCGTACATCCCCTAGCGCCATGATAATATTACACTTAGCTTTTTTGAAGCAAAAGAAAAATTTACAATGCATAATATCTCTATATATATTTATTAATATGGGTTACCCCCCTAGAGATTTCCTGGATTCACCCCTGGTGATACTATTAGCCTTATCAGTGGTTTTTGCAATGCTCAAAGCCAATGCCATCATGACAGATGATGGGTACTTTAAACAGTTTGACAATGAGTGATTACCTTGATTCTTACATTAACCAATCCATTGTATAAGTTTTCGTCAGGTTTAATCTGTTTGAAGGCAACTACAAGACCAGAGATGATACCTGTCATGCCACTGAACTGGAGAAACCTTTAGGTAAATAAAACGAGAGTAAACATATCAATAATTAGTAAACATATTCACCCTTTGGCCTCAATAATTCCTAAGTCCAAGAATACTCATTACAGTCTTAGAAATATCTCTTGTCCAAGACCAAAGATCTTTACAGAACGTTTTAAAAATTCTTTTAGTAATAGATTGATTTTTAATTATAATTTAGCTTTAATTTAGCTTAGAGTGCACACACTAAAACCGTGAACATTAAATAGTACTAATTAGTACTATTTCATACAGAATCCTTTGCTTTCTATTGTTTAATTATCACTAGATTTAGTGCTAAAAATTAGTATTTGTTTCACGGATTTAGTGTGAGCACTCTAGTGTCGTTTTATAATACTAAGTTTATTTATTTTTATATCATATTTATTAATACTGTATTATGTATTTGTAAATTTGATGTTTATTTCATCAAATGTAATAAAGACTTTATTATTATCATTATTATTATTATTATTATTATTATTACCATTATTACTATATCATCTCTTATTACAGTATTACAATGCAAAGCCAAGGCATGTTTAATGTATTTGTACATGTACACTTCTATGCACAGGCTTTTGTACATTAAACCTGTACATTTTGATGCAAAGCTAGCAGGTTTTACCAAATGAGTGGTGCAGAAGCTTGTTTGGAAGCGTAGAGCCAGTGCGTAAAAGTATTTGAATACATTGGTATTTTTGTGCATTGCACTGTAAGTAACACATGAACAAAGAAAATCCCTAGCGTGAAAGAGGTTTGGGAATGTGATCTTAATTAGCATAACATTTGGGCAACTTATGCTTTGAATTTCTCAAAGAATCATTAATAGTTCAAGAAGCCATATCAAGCACTTGAAAGAGTATTTCATCCTGCATCCAAACACCTCGATATTGGTTAAAAAAAACTTGGCTTATCTTGTGTTTTTCAACTCACTTCTCAGTGTTTGGAAATCAGATGAAATACTCTTTTCCGTGCTTGATATATTACTTCCAATTCAATAGCACACTTGATGCAAACAAATGACAAACAAGTGTGCAAAGGATGGTGGTAGTTGTAGTATTCACTAATATACCAAATACTGAATACAAAGTGTGCACACAAGCTGTGTGCAGTGTATGCTTTGCAGTGTGCAAAGGATGGTGGTAGTTGTAGTATTCACCATTATACTAAATACTAAATAATAAGTGAGTGCAAAAGCTGTGTGCACTGTATGCTTTGCAGTGTGCAAAGGATGGTGGTAGTTGTAGTACCAGCCAATCAATCCTAGCCAATCACAACAAGAGGTTTATTATTACAGCTATTTTATACAAATGGCCTAATTTTTTCTTACCAAATATGTGTGTTGAATGTTCCCAGGTAGATAAACAAACACAAGAGAGTTGTAACCAGAGATGTACCAACATCAAGAATGATTACAAATTTCTAAGGAAAAAAAGTTCAAAATATAATAGACCTATTTGCAAGAACGTTGTCATACGAAAATAGAACATTAGTGATTTAGTGGGATAGGAATTATATTAAAAAACAAAAGACGATCACTGAAGCTGAACTTTTTCTTTTGTCTTTTAATGTATTCCTTTCTCACTAAATTACTAATGTTCTAATATCGTAAAACAACGTTCTTGCAAAAGTGCAACATTCAAAAATTAAATTTCAACATGGTTAGCACACAGTTTGCCTAGAAAATTTAGAACTGTTAACAATGAAAGCCCATAGGTAAAATAATAGTATAATAAGTGCACAAGAAAACTAGTATAATAGAAGACTGTCAACTTACTAGAAACTCCAGGGCACCCCACAGCGGTTCGATAAATTTGCCACATAACACCAATACAAGTACATCTATTGCAACCTGGAAAAATAAATACAAACACCAGGTTAATGGCTGGCCTTCAAAACTTCAGAAAAACCTCACAAAGAGCTCTTTTTATATAATTGTACAAGTAGAGTGCTCACACTAAATCTGTGAAACAAATACTAATTTTTAGCACTAAATAGTGATAATTAAACAATAGAAAACAAAGGATTCTGTATGAAATAGTACTAATTAGTGCTATTTAATGTTCACGGTTTTAGTGCGTGCACTCTAGTAATGGTTTTGAGTAGTTAGTTTATTGACAAAAGTGGGAGGGCTAGTGTTAGCAGGGTAAAATCTTCAAGGACCAAAGAATAAACAAGTGTATTGAGGGAGGGCTTAGATTACCACTCTTCTTATTGCTACTTGCTCATAAAGACATCAGTCCCAACACTTTTGTCAATCAAAGAAATTGGTGGGTACCTTTTTATTCTCTGATTGTTGACAGTGTATTGCCCTACTTCCCTGTTGCGACTGTTGTCTTGATCAACTCGTAGCGGTGAAAAGAATGGTAAGACTAAAAGTTGAGGGCTTAAAATGAAAAATTAGTCCCTCCAAACCCCCCCCATCCATCCACACTATCTGTCATTATTCTAACAAATGCCACTTACATTCCAAATTCTATACTCCAGGAATCCTCCAGTAATGAGGGACCATATTCTAAAATTTGGTGGAATTAAACTAAAGGGAAAAAAGATAAAATATTCTTGGTTTGCAATCAATCCCAAGAGAGCACAATAACAAAAGGGATGTCCACCATGTTGGAAGATATAACAAAAGAATTCACTGAAAAATCTTTTGTCAAATTCTTCCAACATGGCGGCTATGACGTCTACTGCAAACGAAGAATTACTTTCATTGGTTAGATATAATATAAATTAATAAAAATAACATAACATTCTTAGGATGCATTAGCAAAGAATCTCTATGCGTTTACAGAATGAGAAATAAAATGATCGTAAAATTTACTAAAACTTGTAAGAGTCATAATTCGTAGGCTTTGCGGAAAAGAAAAGTCTTTAGTCCAGATTTAAATACTTCAAAGTTAGTGGTTTGTTTGAGATAAGATGGAAGATTGTTCCATAGCTTTGGAGCAGCGGATTAACAAATTAACAAGTAAGCTTAAAATCAAGTTAAAATAAGCTGTAAATCTTATCCAGAGACCTTCCTTAAATATTTTTTTTGAAAAAGTATCTTAAAAAGAATGTTTTTAATGTAATGTTGGTGAAGTAAAGATGAGATAGGATAGGGTTAATATTTGCGAATGTCATGACCAATAAATATGTTGATAATTCCAAAAGCAAGGTTCAACGCACTACCACCTATATGATATATTGGTATAAAATATTAATTTTTGAGCCCAACATTTCAAAATTAAGAAATGGAACAAAAGAAACGAGAAAGAAAGAGTACTTACAAACCAGGACACACTGCCAAAGCTGACCAAAAGGACGGAATAAACGTCAGCAAATACAGCAAACAAACCAATAGACACGACGCTTTGACTACCACTGAGGCATCACCCAGACTCTTATTGATCTGCGCCTGCAAAAAAGAGTGAGTTAACTGCGAATAAATAGAAGAGAATCGAATATTTCGAGGCTTGTTCTACCTTCAGCTGATTCAAACTGGCGTCCATCTTGGATTTATAACAGACGCATGCGCAGTTGATAAAGTCTACGTTGCACTTTAATACGTCACCGACTCTCACTGACCTACCCCTCCCCCATTAACGCTCTTAAAATAAACATCCTTTTGGGCTTTTTGAAATAATGTAGACGTTTGTGGGAACTGCTTTCTACAGTCATGAATATTTTATTGAATTTTGAGAGCATTTAACGCTAAAGAATAAGCCTGAAGCGAGATGACGTTTTACCCCTGACTCTATACCGTAATAGTTTTTAAAATTCTTTCATATTAAAATTTTTGATTCCTTAGAGAATACAGGAACAATAGTCATAATTAACGAACAAAAGCAGTGTGAAAAGGATTATGGTCTAGAGACGGGGGTAAAACAGTCATGGGGGGATGTAATGTCCAGTGGTGGCACAGGAAGCCCAACTAATGTGCGGCACCTTTTACTGATACGGCGGCCATCTTGAATTATGGGATGCCAAGAGGGCAAACAGATATATTATTGCTATAATTATATTCCTAAGCATTAACATAGTTTCTAGACAAAAGATTTAGATGAGCTTTCAATAAAACATGAGTAAAATTTTTGAAGTACCAGTTTAGCAAGCAGAAAAATGGACTCAATAACAAAATTTGTCTTGAAAGCTTTGCAAAAGAATAATATTAATGCAAACTGAATAAAAGATCTTGACTAAGGCAATTCCACGGCTTTGTCTTGTAGCTAAGTGCGTCTCATTTTAGCATATTACTGGCCAGTAACCCATTGATGCCTTTTCACGGTGGCCATATTGGAGGAACTTAACAAAAGAATTGTCAATTTCGCTATATCCTCCAACATGACCGCCGTATCTTTTGTTATTTCATTCTCTTGGGAATGGTTGAAACCATCAATTAGATTAATTGCTACGATCATGATCGGTTGCTTGGCTCTTAACCTGTTAGATTTGCATTGATTGACATGTAATTATATATGACGATCGTACATAATAAAACACAAATACACCACAATTACTGGCGACGAGGATGGCCACATTGTAAAAATTCGGAGGACTTCTTCTTGAAATAATGTGAGATTTCCTTGGTTTTCACAAACAAAAATGGCCTTTATTGGAAGAATAGAACCATTCGACGAAGCTACAGAAACATGGAGTGCGTACATCGAGCGTTTGGAACAATATTTTACAGTCAACGAGATCAAAACAGAGAAGAAAGTTCCCGCGCTTCTTACGCTACTTGGAAGTAAAACTTATAATCTCTTACGAAATTTAGCAGCTCCAGAAAAGCCTTCTGAGCTTGAGTATAATACCATCGTACACCTTTTGGAGAGACAACTATCGCCTAAACCGTCTGTAATCACTCAACGTTTCCGATTTCATACAAGAATGCAAGACGAAGGAGAAACTATAAACGACTATGTAGCACAACTAAGGAAGTTGGCGATTCACTGCAACTTCGATAACCTGAACGACACACTCAGAGATAGATTAGTATGTGGAATCCGTAATACCGGAATACAGAAAAGATTGCTTTCAGAATCTACGTTACCACTGGAAAAAGCTATCGCAATATCCGTAGCAATGGAAATGGCCGCGAAAGACGCCATTGAATTACAAGGTAAGCACAAAGAAGTTGGTGTAAACAAGATAGCTAAAGCAAAGCCTAGAAAACCAACCGAAAATCAGCTTAAACCAAGAGATAATACGTGTTTTAGATGTGATAAACCAGGTCATTCATCTAATTCATGTAAACATAAAGAAGCTACATGTTATTTTTGCAAGAAGAAAGGACATATCGAGAAAGCATGTTTAGCTAAACGCAGACAACAAACACGCCGCCATACACGCCGGAATGTACACGCCCTCGATAACAATGCCGATAGCGAAGACGAGTCGGACAGCGACAATGAACTTCCCGTAGGAAGCTTAGACATTAATTCGATAAAAGAGAAGAAAACTAAGCCTATTCAACTACCATTAAATATTAATGGAAAGAAAGTATCAATGGAGCTTGACACAGGATCAGCAGTTTCAGTTATGTCTAAAGATGAATTTGAGAAGCAAGTCGGCAAGGCTAAAATTGAGCCCACAAAAGTTGTTTTAAAAACCTACTCAGGAGAGAAAATTCATCCGTTAGGAATCACACGCGTCAAGGTAAAGTACAACAATCAAGAGAAAAACCTCGAATTATATCTAGTCGAGAGAGGCACAGCAGCACTGTTTGGCCGAGATTGGTTAGCAGCGATACAGTTAGAATGGAAAGAGATAAACAACGTGTTAACACTGAATAAGGAACCTGCAAGTACCAACAACGCACTAGACAATATCTTAAACAAATATCCAACAGTCTTTGAAGAAGGAATTGGGAAAGTGAAGGACATCAAGGCGACATTAAAGTTCAAAGAGGAACCGCAACCAGTATTTCTGAAAGCCAGACAACTACCATATGCCTTGAGACCAAAGGTGGAGCGAGAATTAGACGAGCTAGAGAAAATGGGAATAATATCCAAAGTGGAAACAAGCGAATGGGCCACACCCATAGTTCCCGTACTCAAGAAAAACGGAAGAGTAAGAATCTGCGGAGACTTTAAGCTCACAGTTAATCCCCAGCTTGCAGTGGACCAGTACCCGTTACCCAGGATAGAAGATGTGTTCGCATCGTTAGCAGATGGAGAAAAGTTCACAAAGATCGATTTGAGGCAAGCCTACCTACACATGGAGATGGAAGAAAACTCAAAGAAGTATTTAACTGTAAATACGCACAAGGGTCTATACCAGTTCAACCGGATGTTGTTTGGAATCGCGTCTGCACCAGCAATATGGCAGAGGACTATGGAACAGATTCTGCAAGGAATACCATCAGTCCAATGCATCCTAGATGACATGATAATAACTGGTAAGGACAATACCGAACATTTTAACAATCTGGATAGTGTGTTGAGCCGTCTGCAACAGTACCAACTCAAGGTCAACCTAGACAAATGCCAGTTCTTCCAAGATAAGATCGAATACTGTGGACACAAGATAGACAAGCACGGCATACACAAGACAGAGGAGAAGATTAAAGCAGTGCGTGATACTCCAGCACCAAAGAATGTCACTCAGCTTCGCGCATTCATTGGCCTCGTAAATTATTACCACAGATTTCTACCAGACCTAGCCTCGGTAATGAGACCACTCCACCAGCTACTAGAACAAGGTAAAGCATGGCAGTGGACGAAAGCATGTGACAAAGCCTTCGAGAAGGTAAAAGAGATGGTCACGTCAGATTTGGTATTGTGTCATCATGATTCCAAGAAGCCTATCCGCTTAGCATGCGACGCGTCACCATATGGAGTCGGCGCAGTTCTGTCCCATATCATCGATGGACAAGAAAGACCAATAGCATTCGCTTCTCGCACCTTAACGAAAGCAGAGAAAAACTACTCTCAAATTGACAAAGAAGCATTAGCAATCATCTTTGGAATCAAACGATTCCACACCTACCTTTACGGAAGACAGTTTACGTTGGTTACGGATCATCAACCACTAGTAACCATCTTCAGCCCAACCAAAGGCATACCAGTGACCACAGCTACAAGACTACAGCGATACGCTATGTTTCTATCAGGCTATACTTACGACATAGAGTATAGGAACACTAAGCGACACACTAACGCTGACGCCCTTTCAAGACTACCGTTCGAAGAAACCCCAGAGGATCAAAAGGAAGAAGCTGTTGACATTTTTCACTTAAGTCAGTTTGAACAGTTACCAGTGACAAGCGCAACAATCAGGCGAGAGACAACAAGGGACAAGATCTTGAGTAGAGTCTATGAACAGACCATGTCTGGATGGTCAACTAAGCCAGACGACAAGTTACTACTGGCGTACTACAATCGTCGAGATGAAATCACAACGTATCAGGGATGTCTCATGTGGGGAATACGAGTAATCATTCCAGACACCCTAAGGAAACAAGTATTGGAGGTCATCCATTCAACTCACCTAGGCGTAGTGAAAATGAAAGCCCTCGCTAGAAGTCACATCTGGTGGCCAGGAATCGACTCCGAAATTGAACAGATAACCAAAACCTGCTCTGGTTGTAACAAAGTACGAAACAACCCAACAAAGGTACCCATCCACCCCTGGGAATGGCCAAGTTCACCTTGGGAACGCATCCATATCGATTTTGCTGGACCATTTATGAACAAACAGTTTTTGATTATAGTCGACGCACACTCTAAATGGCCAGAGGTGTTTCCAATGAACAAGATCACAGCAACAAGCACTATTGAGGTACTACGCTCAGTATTCGCAAGAAACGGCGTACCACAGCAGCTCGTTTCTGACAACGGACCGCAATTCACGTCAGAGGAATTTCAAACATTCATGAAGAGCAATGGGATTCACCATTTTAGATCAGCACCGTTCCATCCTGCAACGAATGGACAAGCAGAAAGATTCGTGCAAACCTTCAAACAGAGTATGAAGGCAATGAAATCAGAATCAGCCTCTTTAAACAAGAAGATAGCAAATTTCCTACTGATGTACCGCAACACACCTCATGCTACCACTAACGAAACACCAGCCAAAATGTTCCTTGGTCGAAACATACGTTCACGTCTGGATTTGATGAAGCCAGATATAAAAAGCACAGTGCAGAAGAAACAAATGAAGAAAGCACTTGAGAAGAAAACACCTATACGCTTGTTTGATGATGGACAGCCAGTGACAGTTCGAGACTACAGAGGACAAGACAAGTGGGTTAATGGAACCATCAACACACAACTAGGACCATTGATGTATGAAGTCAAAACAGAAGCTGGAAGTTATTGGAGAAGGCACACAGACCAAATCCAAGAAAGGAAGCATGATGAAAATCAAAGCGACCCTCAACCAAGACCAGCAGAAGATGTCTGCCCATCAGCAGTAGAACAGCCATCAGTCAGCACAACCCAGACAAGCAAGAAAGTTACCCCCGCTAAGAGCAACATGACGCAAGAAGGACAAGGCAAAGGACATCGATACCCAACAAGGCACAGAAGCCCACCAAAACGTTATATGTATGAACAATATTAGGACAGTCATAATAGATATGAACATTCAGAGACATTATTATTGAGTTATTTTTTCTATCACAGTGATTCATAACTAAGAAGGGAGGAAATGTTAGATTTGCATTGATTGACATGTAATTATATATGACGATCGTACATAATAAAACACAAATACACCACATAACCTAACCATCTTGCGAGGCTAAAGTGGTGCATCGGTAATACGTTGGACTTTTGGCGGACGCCACATGTGAAGAGTGTTTAATGATTGTTGTCTTGTTCTCTTCCTTTTGCGGCGAGGGTTTTTCTCCGATTTTCCTCCAAAGGGGTTTATAAGAAAACAAAGGAACAAAGAAGACGAGAAGTTGCAGTGAAAAGAAGAGACCACAATGGAAAGCGGGATATGCCTAGCTACTATACCCTTTGTGAAAGGAGTAACTAAACTGAACGTATACAACATTTAGTTGATACTCATTTTATAACTTAAATTGCTTGAGTACTTCAATCGAGAGAATTACTTTGTTGAATCTGTGTAATTACGAAAGTAAGTCAACAAAATGCACACAGAAAGAGCACAGGGTAGTAGTCACGAGATCTATTTGCCAAAGACAGTTTGATTCTTGATTTTATTAATGGCTTCCATGAAGTCATCACAGAGCGGGGATATACGGCTGCTTTGCACATGCAGACGAAACAAAGTTGTTCCGGAAGATTACATCTCAAAACGACTGCAAGGACCTTCAACACGCACTGACAAACCTTCACTCTTGGACTCGAAGCAACAACATCAAATCTAACGTGTCCAAATGTAAAACCTTGACTTTGATACGCAGAAAAAGTCCAACATCTTATGAGCACTGTCTTAGGACAGAAGAACATCTTCCAACGCAAGAGAAAAAAGATCTTGGAGTCATCGTCTCAAGCATCACCTAGTCCTGGGACACTCACATTCACACTATCACAGCTAAAGCCAACAAGCTGCTTGGTTTACTCAAAAGAACATGTCTATGTTCACAACTATTAAAAAGACATCAAAACCAGAATTACACTGTACTTTCGACTACCTTGCATCTAGTATTTTTTTAAACACCCCACCCCCCTGCCTGACATCTATAGACACAACTTTCTTCTGTCGACCACCAAACGTTCGCCGAACAGAGATAAACTTTTACTGTTGTTCCTTCCTTCCTTCCTTCCTCCCTCCCTCCCTCCCTCCCTTCCTCCCTTCCTTCCTTCCTTCATTCCTTATAAAGCATTGTGATGTAAAGGAATAATTCAAAGGTTTCCCTTGAGTTTTTGATACAATCGACCTTATTCGTGGTATGGCTTATCGTTTTGAAACTCGTCGGGATATCATCGTTATTCCTTTTTGTATCCTTTGGGATACTCACGCGAATATTCAAACAGTAAAAACATAAAAAGAAAAATGAATCCTCTGGAGGTTTGTCACGCTGAATTGGGAAAAACATTGTCACACAACGAATAAGGACCATTTAATTTTGCCGTGAAGATTTTCATATTCTCTTGTTTTCAAGTAATTATCATAATTCGCAAGAAAAATCAGCGTCAAATCTTTAAGGGGGGGAAGAGGTTTATTTGCTAAATGAAGGTCGTTGGAGACTTTAAAATGAGAGTTTTCCTAAAATTCCCACTTTACCCATGATTCTCTTCAAAACGTGCCAAGTTTTTTTCTTCAAACTTCCTGCATCAATAGACCGTAACTTGAAAGTTGAAACTGTTGAACTCGTAGGTTGAAAGTAATTCTATCATTTATCTGATTGAAAGTTTGATGTAGAAAGATTTAACATTGTATTATCCTTCCATGCAGCAAAGAATACTGCTTTGAGCAGCTAAATCAAAATTTGAACAGAATTGAACGAATAAAAGTGATCCTTTCACAACATTATATTAATGTTTGGACATTTTATACATTTTCCTTTTATATATACCCGATATTAGTTTCTAAATCTCCAATCATTTAATGAGCCTTGAATTTCCACAGCCAAAAAAAAACTAAGATGCGTATGTAGACATCAATTTGCGGCATGTGATACGCAGCCCCGCCCCCAGTCAATCATTTCTGCGCGACAACTGACATAACGTAAACAGATTAGAATCCCATGTATCATATGCTCACAATGGCCTCAAGGGCAATGCCGTGAAGACTACTGAATGAGTACTACTGCGCAAATTTGGCATTTGCTGGGTAGAAAAACACACGGATAAAAGCGACAAATTTTAACACTGGTTTGCCAACAGGCAACTTTGTCACACCTTAGCAGATCAGATTATACTCTCAATGGCCTCCAGGGTAATGCCGCGAAGACTAATGGGTACTATTGCGCAATTTTGGCTTTGCTGACTGGAAATACACACGGATAAAAGCGACAACACGAGCAAAATTCAGGTAACACCGTATTAAAGAGCTTGTGAGTAAAACAACATGCTACTGAGACATACTTGTGCATGGATACACGGCTTCGATTACATGGAAAAGAAGAATGTCAGTCGAAAAACCATAGTTCTTCCATGAATTGAAAACAAGATTAGTTGTATATTAGGGCTGTTAGCATGTGCGCATGCGCTGGGCATGATGCACAATTGTCACGTCATCCTTGGAAAACGCTATTAAACTCATGCCAACAGTAGTGAATCAACACCAACTAAACCACTCGCATAAATAGTTAACAATTTATTGCAAGAGGATATTTATTTGTATGGTATTTCTAAGGATTTTTAGGTTACAAGTTACAGTTATAGCAAAATTAAAATTGCTGGTTTTTTTCTTGCAGATATCAGCTTCGATCAAGTTCCCGGCTTCTTTTTCCGCAAGACTTTAATCCCTATGATATGAACAAAACATCTCCCGATTCCTGTTGAACAAAACCGTATGCCGTTAATTAACGTAACTCTTTCATCATTATGTTAATCATATCCTTTTTGTAATCACTACCAAGTCCTGCAATCTGATTGGTTCAAAGGAGTGCGATTAATTCCCAAATCGCATCCTTAGGAGCTCTTAATCGCATCCTAAAAAAAGAATTTTTCAAACAATGAAATAAGCAAACAAACAAAAATAAAAAAAAAAAAAGTTTTTTTAGATGTTTTTTTTTGTTTGTTTTTTTTGTTTGCATTTAGTTCTTCTACTACATTAAATTGATTATTCTGCACTCCTTATTGTGCCTTTTTCTTGTGTATGATTACAAAAAGGATATGATTAAGTGGTAATTGAACTTCGTGTCGTGCAATTTTGGTCTGGAATCAAACTTGCAATTACAAATCACACTCCCGCTACGCGGTCGTGTGATTATGTAATCACGCGTTTGATTTCAGACCAAATTGCACTCCATGCACTCAGTTAAATTACCATCATTGATTGCTCACTGAATTAATAGGAAAACTATTAGTTTCCAAATTATGGCTTTATGTTTTCCTTATGTTTGTGCTTTAATTGCCCAATTTCACTATGACGTCACATCAAAACAATCTATTATTTAAACGCAAAGGACCATTGTCGTCGGAGGGGGTCAAATCAACGCAAATTCACCGAAAACTGTTCTAAAACCCGTATCAATCCACGAAGAGAAGTAGAATAGCCAGCAAACGCTCAGAATATTTTTTAGCACATATTAACACATATTATATCTGAAAACCAGGCAATTTTAGATTAAACTGTTTCGCTAGGAGCAAATTTTGTTGAATTTTCTATTGGATTTGGCGATTCTATCCTCCACATAAACAAGCAGTGACGTCATAGTGGAATAGGGCAATTACCCTCTGTATCTATATCGCATACGTCTATCAATAAACATCCAGTTATATCAGTAAGATAGACCGGAACGTTTAAAGAGTATATAGTGTATTTATGTAGATGAAAAAGGTTTGACCGTATACGCATATAAACAAGTACACGAATAAAGAAAGATGCAGTCTCGGTTATGACTGATTTGATTTACTATGATCAATTGAAAAAACATTGTCATATATACTCACTTCCATAACACCCAAATCCTGCAGGACAATCGGAATGTTTTGAGCATTTATTGTCACGTTTTTCGACTAATGGAGAATCTAGAATAAAGAAAACGGCGTTATATACTGACTAGACACTTCTTTTCAACATTCATCATTCTGATAGCTGGGTTAACGTTATGAATTCCGAAAAGAGTGCAAGTAAACACAATATTGTGATCATGCGAGGACTTTAAGGGGGAACCACTGCAAGGTATTGGAAAACATTTCCATCGATTTTTGTAATTTGTCTCCAGATCCCTATATGGAGTCGCAACAAAGTATCAAGCAATGTCTTCATTGAGTATTGTCGTTTTTTTTCTCAAGTATTTTATTTCCTTTCTCAATAGAAGGTTTTATGTTTGATATTCATGAAATGAAATAAATTTCAACCTCGAAGTTGTCAGATTCTAGACTCTTCCACAGTCTCTCGCTCGTACGGACTATGTATTATGTATTATGTAGCGACAATAGTACACTTACCCTCTTCAATGTCGATTGGACGAGTTTCTTCATCCAGTACTGGGTAGGCAAATGCCATACCGAGTAAAAGCAACACAAGAACCACTTGGTATTTCATGACTGACACGTAATGCTTGACACACACCTAGTGGAACACACAAACATAAGGTTACAACATCAATCAAAACATGTGGGAGCTATGACTAAAGGATTATTCTTTGTTAAGTTCATATTCATTCTAGTGATATACACGAGCTCTGCTAAGGATAATTTATATGTGCCTATAAATGCTCACAAGACGACTTGTAGGGTATCTGGTCCATTATTATACCAAATGCAATATACACCTAATTGGAAAAACGTTGTCGGGTTCAAAAAAGGTTATATCATCAAAGCTAAGACCGAAGGGGAGCATGGAAAGACAAACAATTATGCTAATTTCATGCGTATTGCAGTTTTCCCTTCCTGTGCACATTTTATGCATCATGGCTTTGGTATGTTGTTAATCTAGGGCGACCGACTTTGCTCTACTGTGCATTTTTACATGTCTATATGCAAATATGATACACATTTCGGAGTACTCAAAATCCTTTTCGCTCTTCGCTTCGATGATATGACCTTCTCGAACCCGACTACGTTTTTTCAATTAGGTGTATATCGGATGTATATACATTTTTTGTCGTTCGTGATTTCCGTATCTTTCTCACACATGAAAACAGATGAAAACTGGTGAAATCGAATCTCAAAATCTAGCAAATTTAAGTTTTCAAGCTTCTCGAAAAGTAGGTAAGGCTTATATGAAAGGAATAAAAATATTTTAATGAAGAATTAGGATCAGAAAACTATTTTTTAACTGATGACAATTAAAACATTTCACCATGCGGAGTATTTAACGGAGAGTTGGTCTCCTGAAGCGAATCAAACATCTTTTGCCTAAATTCGCTAGACTCTTGTATTTCAACAACTTGGTCCTACCGCTTTTTGATTATGGTGATATTGTTTGGGGAGATAAAGATAATATCACGCTTATGGAATCTCTTCAAACCCTGCACAACAAAGCGGCCAAGATCATCCTGGATCGACCTCCATACTCCTCAGCATCTGATGCTCGGAAAGAACTTAATTGGATGGAACTCAGTAAGCGCAGATACTACCATCGATGTTTATATATATTCAAATGTAAAAACAGATTATTATCATCAAATCTAAAGCTGAATAAGCTCAATGAGCATGGCTACAACACGAGGTATGGAAGCGAGTTTCGCTTACCACGACCCAAAACTAACTGGTGAAAACAAACAATGCAGTTTCAAGCCATGAAAGACTGGAACAATCTGAGTGACACTCTTAAACAATGTTCTAATATCAACCATTTTAAATCGAATTTCTTTTAAACCTGTAAACCTAAATAATTTGAACTTTTCATCTTTTACAATTATTTTACATACTAGTAATAATGATGTTGACTTTTCAGTAACGAGCTGGTTTCGATATTCAACCTCCAAATTCTCTTTTTGCATATTATTGTCAAAATATCTTATTTATCAGGACCTTCTTGAAAATCACATTTATAAGTGAAGAAGCTTCCTGTTAAAATATGAATGTAAATAAATAAATGAATAAGTTGCGGTGAATCTCCTCTGAGGTAGTTGTGTAGACTATATTATGCCCTTTCGAATGACGCCGTTTTTGGAAAAAAATATATTAATGATTAGCCCTACGACAATGCGTATTTTATTTCTAAGTCAGTATCTAGGTCCAAGTCGACAAGTAGGTAAGTTATTGAAAAGTTATTCAAAAGGTTTTGCGATTGTGCGGTAAATTAAGGCAATTGCCAGACTCAGCTGGCTGATAGTATGTTAGGCCAATCTTGCCGCACAACTTGCACTTAGACTTTCTTCGCGAAGGCGCGACAGACAGAATTATATTATTCTCTTGACTGAACCAATTGTGTACCAAGAATCTGAAGTTTCGTGAAAATCAGATCAATTTTTAAGCGAACTGGAAGACAATATTGTGAAAAACAACTGTTAGAAAATGTTTAACGAAATCTAAATAAAAAAGCCCCAAAACAAGGAAAAAGTTGTCAGCCAATTAGATTGCGAGATATCTGACACAGACTGAAGACGTGACTAAATCAAAACTGACACGAGATTTCCGGACACTACCTTCTACTACCTGTGCTAAATTCAGGAATATACGAGTATTTTGACGCGATAACAGCGAGTTAAAAAAAATTGTTAATTTTACTTGCAATTATGTTGGAGTCATACCGCAAATAGAGATTCATCAACGCACAGAGAATTAAAAAGAGCAAGCATCAGTTTTTCGATAACTTGTTCTGGACCTAAAGCAAGATAGAGAAAAAATAAGCTGAAAACATACCTTGATGTAGAAGACGTACTTTTGTGCTTCCAGAAGAATTATGGTCTGATGTGTGCAACGAAATTCGCCAATATTTATAGTTACTTGTTATTGACACATGCAAATAAGATAATTCTCATAATAACAATCAAACAAAGCGTCGTCGCATCACAGTAGGCGCCAACCACGCTCAACTGAACTCAACTTTGTTTTGGAGAATATTTCACAATCATTCATGATAGGGTTCAAAACCTTCAAGGTCATGTTCGTCATGAATGAATTTATTAAGTTTCTAGAAGAGTTTCTAGAAGAGACAAAAGGGTGTTCTCATCCATTGGGGGCAAACTGCCATAAAACGAGACCTATATCTTCATTTTGGAATTCAAAACAATATTGTGTTTGTGATCAAACCCTGTTTACATGGGAGGATGATCGATCCTAGCTCTAGGATCTTCCTGGCAGGCGAAATAATTTTTGCGTTTAGTTTGGACCATGAGAACTGTACGAAGCGAAAGGCCGTTATTACTCACATTCACACCACAGAAGTCCCAAGATAAATATCCCTTAGCCCTAGTATGCAAGTTATCTCTCCTTTTTCGTTTACATGCGTTTTGCTAGAGTCAAACACAATCCTAGTAGTACTAGGATCTTCTTATCTTTCAGACAGGAAGATCCTAGTACCCGAAAGAAGTCCGCAGATTCCCATGTAAACGCAATGCAATAAATGTATGCAGATAGGATGATTCGCCTGCGTGGAAGATCCTACCCGTAGAATCATCCTCATCCCATGTAATTCATCAACTCAGTCCTTTACAAGAACAATTTCACATAATCGACTTTTTACATGAAAACGAGCTTGAGACATGCGAATGAAACAAACTCAGTTCTTTTAAATCCGTTTATTCAATTATAATTCAGTGGGCGAACCGATAGAATAGCCTGTGGCAAGTTAAAGAAGTAAAGAACTTTAAATGTCAAGAAATGCGTTCCTTTTTTCTTAATCGTGGTTACCCTATTACCATCATCGACCGTGCTATGCTTAAAGCTTCTTCCATAGATCGTAACACTGCTCTCACCCCTAAATCACGCAATCCTAACCTTAACCGCATTCCATTCACTATCACTTACCATCCTATTAACAACTCTATCAAACCTGTCATTGATCGTAACTTCAATTTACTCAACTCTGATTCCACCACGTCCAACATTTTCAAAGAACGCCCTCTTTTTTCGTTCAAAAGGGACCGTAATTTACGCTCTTTCTTAGTTAAAGGTGTACTTCCTTCTAATAAAGAACCCGGTACTTTTCGCTGTTCTCGCAAACGTTGCTACACTTGCCCCTTTGTTGCTTCACATACTTCTATTAAAGGTCCCAAATCCACCTTTAATATTACAGATCATTTTGATTGTACTTCTTCTAACGTCATCTACTGCATTCAATGTTCACGCTGTAACATGCTCTATGTTGGAGAAACTGGCCGCCGATTAGGTGATCGTTTTAGAGACCACCTTTACGACATTCGCAAAAAAGATTTATCTAAACCAGTTGCTCGGCACTTTAACTCTGCTAATCACTCTGAGCTTAATGCTATTGTTTTTGGTCTGTGTTTAACCCACTGCAGCAACAATCATCGTAAAACAAAAGAAATGCGCTTAATTCATTCACTTGGCACCGTTAATCCCCACGGGATGAACGAACGCTTCGCTTATAATTAAATAATTTCCCACCTATTGTTGTTTTCGATCCTTTTGTTTTCCTTTGTTAAATAGCTTGCTTTTTTCTTATTGGTTTGTTTTCTCTCTCCTCTACTATATAAACATCTCTCTTACTCTTACTTTTCTATTGACTCCGACGAAGGACTAACGTCCGAAACGTCAGTTACTATTTTCACTACGGTGTATAACTTATCAGTCTACGATAACTGTTTAAGTAAAGAACTCGTTGAGGCGACAGACTATTCTTTATTTTTCAAGCGTGTCTTTGGGAAATGCCTTTGAGAGAATCTAATATACACGCTTCGGTGAATACGTTCAATTCTGAAGTTATAATCGAAGTTATAAAAGACAGTTTATTTGAGTGATTATAATTAGAGGCTAAACAGAGAGACAAGAAGCGAACTCGACCTTTTTGCTTTAACGCTATTTCTGAAGTTCGTGCAAGATAAAACAATAAGTAAACAAACATTGTAGGGAATGTGAATTCCATTTTGTTTTTCAGCATAATTAATGGAGTGGAATGGTTTGGAAACTCTATAGAACAAAGCTTTTGTTTTGCGTTTGACGTTGAACCGTACCATCACGTGATACTGACCCTGCACAATAAACCAAAGCAAGTATGGCTGAAAATACTCATGTCCTTATTATTTTCATGTATGAACATTTTGAAAGTGAAAATTTTCATTGGATGACCATAAACCATGCGAATAAATATTTACGTGCAGATGCAGTTAAGTTACTAGATGATAAATAAGAAGGCATGAGAAAAGGCAATTTCCTTTTTAATAAACAATTACACCTTTTGCTGTTCATTAACCGCAAAGGAATATTCATTCAAGCGAAAAAGCATTATCATTAGCGCGAAGAGGCACACAATAACACGAACGGAGTTTCAAGAGCGCGATGGAACATTCATTAAGGAATTTAGCATAACATTGGACAATCATGAATATGTTTGTGCAGGTTCATTAGCGTTTTCGAAGTTTCATTAGCGCCTTTGTGCAATCAATAGACAAAACCACACATTCAATAACGGTTTTTGGACATTCATTAGCGCAATACATGAATGTCCAAAAACCGTTATTGTAATGTGATGAGCCACAAAGATTTAATGATTCTGCTACAAGATGGAGATCCAGCAGTTGAAAATTCAAAAGTGAGTCTAAGATTATTTGATGGAACAGTATTAAAGCCAGTTGGAGAAACAACACTTGTGATTGAAAGAAAAGGCAAGCAATACCCTACAAAGTTTCAAATAGTTGACATTAACAGTCAGCCTTTGATATCAGCTGAAACATGTAAGAAGCTAGAGCTTATATCAATCAACATAGAGCCAGTACATGCCGTCCAGCAGGCCCAACCTGAAGATAGTTCTAACCTAACACAAGAGTTCATTCTTGAGCACTACAAAGATGTCTTTGAAGGACTGGGTCATATTGGTGACTCAAAATTTGTACTCAAGCCAGATTCTAAACCTGTTCAACACACACCACGTCGAATTTCAGTAGCAATTAAAGATAGAGTTAAGGGAAAACTCGATGACATGGAGAGTAAAGGAATCATTACAAAGGTAATTGAACCTACAGAATGGATAAGCAGTATGGTGGTAGTGACAACGCCAAAGAAGATTAGAATTGCTTAGACCCTAAAGACCTAAACAAGGCGATTCTCCGCCCAAGATACCAGATGCCTACCCTAGAAGAAATCTTACCCAGAATCAGCAATGCAAAAGTGTTCAGCACGCTAGATGCGAAGGATGGCTTCTATCAGGTCAAACTTGATGAAGAAAGCAGTCGACTGACTACCTTCTGGACCCCTCATGGTCGATACCGTTATCTGAGAATGCCATTCGGGGTAAATCTTGCACCAGAAGAATTTGAAAGCAAATTACATGAACACTTAGATGACCTCCCTGGGGTAGTAGTACTGAGAGACGACATATTAGTTGTAGGAAATGGAGAGACGCAAGAGGACGCAGGAAAGAATCACGACAAGAATCTCAAAGGTCTACTAGACAGGGCCAGAAAGATAAACCTGAAGCTGAACAGCAGCAAGATATGTCTTAAGAAGGCAGAAGTTAAATTTATGGGCCACATAATATCCAAAGATGGATTAAAACCAGACCCAGATAAGGTCAAGGCCATTGAAGAAATGCCCAAGCCAACAAGCAAGAAGGAGCTTCTAACACTGTTAGGATTTGTCAATTACTTATCAAAGTTCTTACCAAAGCTTTCAGAGATCACCCAGTCTCTTAGAGAGCTAACAGCTAAAGATGCAAAGTTTATCTGGGCCCCACAACATGATGAAGCCTTCAAACAGGTAAAAGCACTTGTAACAAAACACCCTGTTCTAAGATTCTACGATGTTAAGAAACCAGTAACCATTCAATGTGATGCTAGTGAATTTGGGTTGGGGGCCACGCTTCTACAAGAAGGTCAGCCCATAGCTTTTGCATCTAGAACACTCTCGAAAACAGAAAGACATTATGCACAAATAGAGAAGGAATGTCTCTCAATAGTATTTGCATGTGACAAGTTTAACCAGTATATTGCAGGAAAGGAAGAGATTGCTGTAGAAACAGATCATAAACCACTGGAGTTTATATTCAAGAAATCCATTCACAGAGCACCCTCAAGACTACAGAGGATGTTGCTAAGGTTGCAGCGGTACAACCTCAAGGTATCCTACAAACAAGGCACACAAATGTATATTGCTGATCATTTGTCTAGAGCCCCATTAGCAGTCATAGAGGAGGGCCAGAATTCATGTAAGTTTGAAGTATTTGCTGTAGACGTAGAAACAATCAACCCCTAGTAGTATAGGGAATGGGGGTTCCAGCGCAATCTCAACACGGGCAAGGCCCGTGTCAAAAATCCACCTACGGACAATCCCCACTCCTAGTGTGGTTGGGGGCAACAGCGCAAATATGTTAGTCTATATATGGAGTGCGAAGAATGTAAGAGAACTTTTAAGAAAGAAGCGGATTTGAAAAGGCATTTGAAAATGAAGGCGAAGTGTATGGGCAGTTATGATTGTGGATGTGGTAAGAAGTTTGAGACTAAGGTTAAATTGTTTTGGCATTGTCAGGACTGTGAGTACGACTACGACGACCTAAAAAGTGCTTGGTATTAGGTATAAAATATTTCCTATTATATAGATGGAATCCCAAAGCAACTTCAGCACGGTGTCAATACCCGGTAACGGTGAGATTGACGTTAGACAGTTTTGGCGTCAGTCAGAAAGGAAGGTTAAGAGGACTCTCCGAAAAGGTATAGAAGAATTAGGAGCCCTGAAAGCGAGCATAATGGTAGAAGTAAGTTTGTCAAAAGACGAGGTAATGACGACAGCAATGTTGCGATCAAAGTCGTTAGTGATATTAGAATCCACGAATCTGGATAGGTCACTCAGTGAAGCCTTAGAAGCACTAATGGAGTCGCTGTCTAACTACACGAAAGAAGGATCGGGTTGGACAGTAGAGGAGGTTGAAGGAATAGAGATAAGTATGGCCAGGTACGTACCCATACGAGGGGGGAGTTACGTACCGCTACCAACGTGGGTAGAAAGGAAGAAGGCTATTGTAAACGTGAAGAATGAAGACAATCGATGCTTTATGTGGGCAATCAGGTCTGCACTGTATCCAGCAGAGAAGGATCCCTGTAGGACAAGTAAGTATCCCACAGATGATTTAGAGTGGGATGGTGTGGAATTTCCCATGCAGTTGATAGACACCCCCACATTTGAGGAAATAAACGATCTAGCAATTAACGTTTACGGAGTCAGAGAGCAGACGATAGTACCGTTAGTTCTGTCAAAAAGTAAAGGAGAGCGCGTACATTTATTCTACCACGGCGGACACTACTCATGGGTTAAACACATTAGCAGACTATTCTACAGACATACTAAGCACAAAGGCAAAAAGTACTTCTGCGACTGCTGCTTGCTGTCATTTACATCCTTAAATACCCTAAAGAAACACGATGAGATCTGCCGCGGAGTCGAAGAAGTGGCGCAACGGATCCAGATGCCCACCAACAAAGAGCTTTCATACGCAAACCATCAAAAGCAGATGCAGGTGCCTTACGTGATATATGCAGACTTTGAAGCGTTGATAACTAAGGAAGAGCAGAAAAGTGGTGCCACGAATAAGGTAGGATTACACGAGATCTGCTCCTTTGGTTACATAGTAGTTAGATCAGACGGTAAGGCTAACCCTCCTGTAATTTACCGAGGCAAGAACGCAGCTAATGAGTTTCTAGAAGCATTGCGAGAAGAGGAGGGGGAGATTAGAGAACAATTAAGACGTCCAAAGAAGATGGAATTTACCAAAGAGAACCAGGAGGCTTTTAACAAGGCAAAAAAATGCCACATTTGTCAACATACGCTTCTTCAGTTTGGAAGACGAGCCAAGAAAGCGTGGGATGAAGATGGAAAGTATCTAGGAGAAGCTCATTTTAAATGCGGGAAGTATGCTAAGAAAGGTGAGAAGCCGGGAAAGCCCTCCACGCACTGCATTCACTGCCACAAAGCATTCGTTGAGGATTTCTATGTGGATAAGGTTAGGGATCACTGCCACATCACGGGTAAATACAGAGGAGCGGCTCATTGGAAATGCAATATAAACTTCAAAGTAGATCCAGAAATGGAAATACCCGTATTCTTTCACAATTTAAGGGGTTACGACTCCCATTTGCTACTACAAGGAACAGACGGCTCCGAAGTAAAGTGCATACCCAACAACAAAGAAAGGTACATGTCCGTAACTGTGGGCAAGCTGAAGTTCTTAGACTCGCAGCAGTTCATGGCGGACTCCTTAGCAAACTTGGTTAAATACAACACGGAGTTCCCCATTTCCAGTCAATATGGCGCGGAAAGGAAAGGAGTCTACCCATACGAATACATGGATTCCTGGGATCGATTCAAA
Organism: Actinia tenebrosa; assembly: GCF_029948245.1. Taxonomy (NCBI): domain Eukaryota; kingdom Metazoa; phylum Cnidaria; class Anthozoa; order Actiniaria; family Actiniidae; genus Actinia; species Actinia tenebrosa. Next base: position 11,159,709 of record NW_028292571.1, on the reverse strand, counting down.
GAGTCCCTACCACCCAAAGATCGCTTCTACAGCACCCTAAACGAGTCCGGTATAAAGGATGAGGAGTACCAGCATGCGTTAGACGTGTGGGAAAAGTACTCCTGTGAGAACATGGGTGACTACCACGACATCTACCTAAGGTCTGACGTAGTGCTGCTCGCAGATGTTTTCCAAAGCTTCAGAAAGATGGCTATGGAATATTACGGATTGGATCCCGCTAATTTCTACACGGCTCCTGGGCTCAGCTGGAGTGCTTTGTTAAAGAAGACAAATGCGCAGTTGGATCTCCTAACGGAGTACGACATGTATCGGTTTATGGAAGACGGTATTCGTGGCGGCGTATGCGGACCCAGCCGACGTTACGCCCGCGCAAACAACCCCTTAGTAGAGCACGACCCAGAGAAACCAACCACATACATTTACTACCTGGATGCGAATAACCTTTATGGTTGGGCAATGTCACAGTACCTACCTGTGAGAGACTTCGAATGGGATCCAGTGAAGCCGATAGACTTCTACATGCAGGTAGGAAAGGAGGAAGACAAGGGTTACGTCTTAGAAGTGGATCTGGAGTACCCAGAGCACCTGCACGACGAACACAATGAGTTCCCCTTAGCACCAGAAGCGATAGAGATACCATTTAAGCAGCTAAGTCCGCTGCAAAAGCAAATGTGCCCTGGTTACAAACCGTACAGGAAACTAACTATGAACCTGATGGATAAGAAGAAGTATGTGGTACATTACCGCAACCTGCAGTTCTACGTGCGACACGGAATGCGCGTAGAGAAGATCCACAGAGTCCTAAAATTCACGCAGGAACCCTGGATGCGCCCCTACATTGACTTTAACACGCAAAAGCGTACCGCAGCGAAAAATGACTTCGAGAAAAATCTCTTCAAACTGATGAACAACAGCGTGTTCGGAAAGACAATGGAGAACATCCGCAAGCGCGTAAGCGTAAAAATAGTCAGCACCAAAGAGGAAGCAGAAGCATACGTGTCACAGCCAGGCTTCGTTAGATACGTAGAAATGCTGAACTTCTACGTGATTCACATGAAAAAGGCAAACCTCTTACTAAACAAGCCCGTTTACACAGGCTTTACGGTGCTGGATCTATCGAAGCTGCTTATGTACGAGTTCTACTACGATAAGCTTAAGCCAAAGTACGGAGACCGCTGTCGCCTCCTGTACACAGACACCGACTCCCTAATTCTAGAAGTGCAAACGGAAGACGTTTACAAAGACTGCCTCCCCGACATAGACGAGTACGACACCAGCGGTTACCCGAAGGAGCACTTCCTTTACTCTGCGAAGAATAAGAAGGTAATTGGGAAGATGAAAGACGAAATGTTAGGAAAACCCATAGTAGAGTACGTGGGCCTGAAACCAAAGATGTACAGCGTGCTAAAGTTAGACGGCGTAGAAAAGAAAGCTAAAGGCGTAAAAAAGTATGTGGTTAAGAAGGACATTACGCACGAGTCCTACCTCAACGTATTACGAACACGCAAGGAACAGCGGCATAAGATGAACAGCCTGCGCAGCTATGGTCATCAGATACATAACGTCACGCAGGAGAAGGTGTCACTGTCTGCATTTGACGGTAAGCGATGGATGTGTGATGACGGAGTGCATACGATAGCATTCGGACATCACACGATAAGCAGTTCTTCTTTGACGAACCCACGCGTGGGACCATCATGAAGATAATACAAGATGGGCTGACCCTTCTTAGCTATCGCACTTCGGATCTGGTAAGTTTCCAAAGACCAATTAGGATCCGTAGCTCTTTTGGATCCTCCTTCTAATTCACCCGGCTCATAGAGATATCGAGCCGTGACATCACCTAATCTCTTCTCCTGGGGGAAGACCGCCCTCGAACTTCTGACGTAGGACTTGTGTTCCACGTGCTTCTTTTTTATGGCATCCTTGGGTTTTATTCCCGTAGCCCTGGCCGCCTCGTTGTTCAAAGCTGCGACGACCTGGGGGAGCCTCTGAGTCCATTCCCTGTTGCGTTTGGAGGGATCTTCCAGCTCTTTCCAATACTGGTATCCAAAGAGACGCTCAGCCAGGGTCTTATTAAATCTTTCGACGATGCTCTGACCCCTGTGGTACTCTGCTTTAGCTCTTCTAATCTTAGTGTCGTGGTCTTTCAGGGTCTTGGTAACCACGCCCATAAACTCCGTCCCCGCATCCACTTGCAGCAGCTTAGGCCATTTCAAGACGCGCTTATAAACCCTACCTAGGGCTTCTGCGACTTCCCCAGAATCCTTGCTGGTTATAGGTTCGGCGTCCTTGTATCTGCTTGCGATATCGACTACGGTCAAAGCGTACCTATAGGTCTTTCTTCTCACCTTGTCGTGCGGCAAGAAAAGCAAATCCGCCTGATGAACTTCATTGGGGGTATTTACGGTGAAGCTGGGCCTGGGAATGTACTTAGGCACGGGAAGATAAACCTGCCAGAGGGTTTGTTTTTTCAACCAGTTCTTAGCCGTTTCGTCTGATACCCTGGCCGCGGTCGCGAGTTTCTTGATGGCCGACGCTCCTTTCCAATAGCCTTCAGGCCCATAGTAAATCCTCTTAAGTTTGTCCTCTACGCGGCCCATTATATGAATTCCAGGACGAGATTGATCTTACGCCCGTTAAAATCCACCGTCTTTCCGTCCACTTTAATGGTGATGTTTATGCTTTCTACCAAATTAGACAAGTCATAGCTTAAAGAAATGGGAGTGTATTCTACTGGGTCAAATGGATTACCTTTGGGTAGAAACTTGGACATAAGAGAAGACTTTTCTCCATTGTTGTAACTATGAACCAAGTCGCAATAGACTTCGTAAGAGGATGCGACTTTCCATTTTACGTCAAGTTGACCATTGATCGTGGTACTAGTAAGGCCCAGGAGTTCTACCAATGGACTGCCCTTTAAATTAGCGCTCCCATTATTTTTCTTGAATGTCATTTCATGGGGCAATCCTGTGGTAAGAGTGTATCCATGCTTCGCTAGCTCCTTAGCCAGTGTTATTGGGGGTGTAATGGGAATCTGGTATTTTTGGTTTGGTGCCGGAAGTTCCGATGACAAAGCCATTAATTAAATTATACCAAGAATTATACAAAGAGCAACTAACCAACCGAACCTTACAGGCTTTGATGGGAGGATTCAAATACGTGGTAAAGTCATTCTTGTCGCTTTCCAAAAAGACGATCATTATATTAGATACGCCAAAGCCACGCCTCCGGCCAGCCCTGCGACTCCTACAAAGACCAATTCATTGTCTTTTTGTTTCTTAGAAGGCTGGTAGTAATTCTTGAACTGAGGCTTTTTCATTCTAAAGTCGGGGTGTGCTTGCGCATAAAGTTTGAAGGCGTAGTCTGTGTTTTCGAAGTTCTTGTCTGCCTGCATTTTGTCTTGGTAGTTCTTATCCAACCAATCCCTGTAAGCTTGTCTTTTTTCATTCCAAGCTGCCACGTCCCGCTGATATTTCTCCAGCGCTAAGTCGTGTCTCTTCCTTTCGGCGGCACCGCTTTTGTCGCCTCTAACTAATCTATCCAAATATTGACCACCATAATTAGCTCCAGTGAATGCTAAAGCTGCAATGACTCCACCTGCGACTAAGCTAACCATTATACATTAGGTAGGTACTTTTCCTTCCGTAGGTAATCCTTTACCATGATAGCCCCGCCTACGGCAGCGGTCATCTTAGCAAAGTTAGCGAAGCTCTTGCTTGGGTCTTCAGTAAAGTCTTCTTTGAGCACTTTCTTACCTACCCAACCAATACCCGCAACAATAGAAGTAATGATAGCTGCTTCTTCAACAGTTTTCAACAACGCGGTCGACATTATATTACAAAGCGAGAAGGTTATTCCATTTCAGGGATCTTACTTTTTCTAACCTCCACAGGTGCGTGATATGTTGCGGCCTCCCACTTTACTTTTGGCTTCGTAGCCCGCCATTGTAAGTAGAGGCTGCCTGCTGCTATAGCGACTCCTAACGCGCCAATGACGTACCCAGGATTGATAAAGGATTCCTCTTCTTCTACCTTTTCCTCTTTTTTTGCCTTGTTCTTTTTATTCATCTCCGCGAGCTTCTTTCCGGCAGCGACTCTGCCCGGAGATTTAGCCTTGGTAATCTTGGTATCTTCTACGGGAGCCTTTTCTGGTTGTTCTTCGGTGTCACTCATCTTATATTAAGGGACTTGAAGGACTTGACAAGTAACTTGATGACGACTTGACAATGACTTGGCAATGACTTGACAACGACTTGACTAAGTACTTGAGAATGACTTAAGGACGACTTGACTAAGTACTTGAGGTGACTTGACAACGACTTGACTAAGTACTTGAGAATGACTTAAGGACGACTTGACTAAGTACTTGAGGTGACTTGACAACGACTTGACTAGGTACTTGAGGCGACTTGATCAGGTACCTCAGCAAGTGCCGCCTGGAAGACCCTCTCGACTTCTCTGTTCTTCTTGAAGTCCTTCCAAGATGTTCCGAAGGAACCTAGTACCTCCTTCAAGTCGACGTGCTGAGCTACGTGAAGTGCCGCAGAGGCGACTGCCATTAACTTACCGCACTTCAAAGACAACCACCCACAGGTTATCTTAAGTTCTTGGGATATGACATAGTCATCTCTTATGTCCTTCTGTAGTTGCTCCACGTCGTCTATGGGCAGTGCAAGTCCAAGCAATTTAGTGGCAAGTCGGATGGCGGAGTCTGCTACGGCGTCCGTGGTCTTACTTGCGAGGGCAGCCTCGTACCTCTTATGGAACTTCTTAACCTCCTCTTCTGACAACTCGTTAACTTGCTCATGGGTAAGTTCCTTGCCTATCATTTCCTTGCACTTCCCAGAAGACACAAGGAATGTTAAGTTGTTCCTTGAGGTTACTTTCATCTAACTGTGTGGGGACTTCATCTATGAGCTGCTCAATGTCCATATATGTTAACAGTCATACGGAAACCTCAAAGAGAAGATCATCTTGGAATGTTGATGCGTTTTTAAATGCCGCATGTATTCATGCAACTGTTCCTTGCTTATCTCACCGCCGTAGTCGCTTAAGATGGTTTCCAGGTCAGACTTGCTCGGAGTATAAAATACGACCAGGGAGCCTATGTTTTCCCTGAAGGGTTTAGAGACACTGGTAAGCTGCTGCGAGAGCAACCAAACGCTAATGTTGTCATGTCCTGCCGCTGAAAGCGAGCTTCACTAATTCGGAGGTGCGCTTTTTTACGTCGTCCCCGCAGGCAATGTCATCCAATATGAGTAAAGTCTGCGTATCTTTAGGGAATTGCTTATGCCAGAACTTCAAATGGCTGGATAACTCGTTAGGGTCTAAGATATCTACAAAGAAGTCGTCATCATTCACTACCTATGCCTTCCCAGGTGCGGTTATTCACGTAGGTGGGACAAAGCAGCACTATGTAGTCAAAGCGGTATCTAAAGGGCTCCTAATAGCTGCTCCACGATGAACTGGGTCTTTCCGCAGCCGGTGGGTCCTACTATCAGAGCGTTACAAGGTATGTGATCTGGGTTCATATATAGATGGACCCAGTGGAAGCAGTAAGAAGGATTGCCGCCGACGCAAAAGATAAAAGAGACACCATAGAAATGCAAAGGGAAGAGATAGGCCGGTTAAAAGAGCGCGTACAGGAATTGTACGATGAAATGTGTGGTCTGAAGCGTGCAGAACGGTTTGGCGCGCTTTTGACAATGGCGACGTGGGCTAAGGAGTCCATTAAGGACTTCATTCGATATCCCCCATAGATATATGGACTGCATTACGTGCGAACTACCTGCTGACTGCATAATCCCTCCCAAAACACCGATACCCAAACCGTGTAAAAAATACACCTGCCGTCACTGTAATAAGGTATTCTCTGAAGAAGACTTCGTTGGACATTGGTGTCCCGCGGATACTAAAGCACAAAGGACTTTAGACGACGCTCGAGAAGAGTAAGAGGTCGCAAAGAAGACCTTACTAAGCCCCAGCAAGAGGAATTAGCATAGGTCTTTCTTTTTTATTGTTATTTTGTTAAATGCTGCAAAGAGGTCTCAAGTAAGGACCTATTTTTTATTGTTATTTTGTTAAATCGAAGAATGGTTAACATGATTATCTTTTTGCTGGTTTCAACGATGAGAAAGAATGATACCTCATCTTTTAATGGGGGTTTAACAAAATAACAAGAAATAATAGACCCTATCCTAAAACCCTCTTACAGGGTTTAACAATTTAACAATAAAAAAATAAGGTATATATAATGAAGTGCGTGCAATGTGATAGAGCTTTTAGTAGCAAGCAGCGACTGCAATACCATCTTTCCAAGAAAGTCTGTCAGAAGACCATCAGCACTGTTTGCGGTGACTGCGGTAAGGAACTGTCCACAGTACAGGCCCTACGATATCACCGCGAGCATAGAGTCTGCCTTAAAGGTCATTGCCGCCGATGCGATGAACCCCTCTTCGAAGAAAACTGGCATAAATACCGCTGCCGACGTTACCACCTCGAAGAAGTCGTCTGTGAAACCCACGGCGATTTAGCAGAGCGATGTTGTCCCCCTTGAAACCAGCCGGGCGCTCACGCGACGTAAGAAGGAAATAGACCAAGATTTCGTATGCTTTGACGACTACGAAGGAGTAAGATGGGAGAACCGAGAACACTGGGACGGCATCTGCGATAAATGTGGTTGTCAACGCAGCGGTCAACATATTTGGTGTTGCCTGTACGAAGGTCCCAAGCCTTTAGACCATTACCTTGCAATACGAAAAGAATGGTCTAATATATGATGTTACCTTACGTCGCAGCGTCGCAGGAGGAGCCTTGATTACGATATCGATTGATTTCATGTCGGAAAAAATGAGGTCCGACGTAGCAGACCAATACCTAGAAGCTCATGAGGACGACTACTAATCACACAATGGATTAACCTCCGCCTTTCTTTCAACGTCGAACTTCCATCGACCGTTGACTTTACCATAGCTACGTATGTGAGTGTACTCTTCGCCTTGCAGTACGTACCGTACGCAGTCAGGAGCCCATAAGCTGTACTCTTGGCTGCCGTCTAAGAGGACCAACCTTAAGCGGTTAATGTCCTCGAAGACAACATAATTTTTTATTTTGTATGCGATGCCAGGTATTAATTCGCGCCAGTGAGTTTGTTCAAGAATCATTATATCTATGAAATATCTTTTGGTGCGTTCGTAAGGTCTCATGCGATTTGAAAGCCTTAACACACCAAGGGCAAGGCATGCGAATGCCGTCGACGTAACGGTCGATTTCCCTACAGATCAGATCGTAATCGTTGCTTACCATCGTTAAGTATCCATTCATTTCATATTGCGCCAATACCGCTTTTTGCTTGTCGGACAATACGCCGTTACCCTTTGGCGTCTTCAGTTCCAGACATAACCCATTGTATTTTTTATGGGAGTTAAGAATTAGGATGTCGGGTTGACCTGCCTGGTAGCCCTTTTGCCAGCACGTTATCCTTTTACTGGTGGTATCTTGCAATTCCCCGAGTCCAGGCGCTAATATCAGCGTAGGGTGAAACCGACGCATGTAATCTACGACTTTCTTGTGCAGGTCGAACTCGTTCTCGATCTTGAAGACCAACTTATTTGGACCATCCAACGAGTACTTTCCCGTCTTCCTTAACGTAGGTAGGACATCCTCGAAGACCCAATCTTGAAATGCCTCTGCTGTCGGTAGCTTGGAGCTAAATATTAACTGATACAAACCAGATTCCGTCACGTACAGGGATTGTGGGTGTGAACCAGAAGGGAGGCGATTCACCTCTATTCTAAATTCACTAAGCCTCTTCTTATGCTTATCCCGCACGTGAACTTTAATAGCATCTTTGGTGTCTGTATAACCTAATGCCTTTGCTACCTCTTTCGCCTTAAAGTACAGCTTGTCGCTTTGCACTAGGCATTGCAGTTTAGTTTCGTTGTTTTCGAATACGCGGAGCATATTATACGTAAGGGATATTTTTTTTATCCTTTCGCTTGGCTCAAGGAACGCGAGCCTAGTAGGCAACGCTTTTTAGCTGATTCATTTCCACGCTTAGCTGCGCGTCTGAGACTACGAAAATGTATGCATTTATCTTAGTAGTGTCGCTAGCATGTTTGGTGCGCTTGATCTCCAACGTAATGCCGTCCTGGGTATTTACCAGCCGCAATCCCTGTCCATGTAGGTCTTCGTCGTTCGTCGTGCGCATGTCGATCCACAGCGCATACTTATCCTTAAAGAATTCCTTTGGGTCAATTTGGTCGCCAAACTTACGCGCGACTTCCCGGTACATATCCGCGGGCTTTATCCCTTGTGAGTAAACCTTATTAGGCACTCCGTTAATGCTAACGCCTACGTTAGTGATGTTAGGATTAAAGAACGCCTCGGAGTCGCGCAATCCTGCCGTGTATGTCTTTGCGAACAGCAACATTATCCCTGTAAGGCTGCGCCTGGGAAGGTTAATGCTTTGGTTGATGACCTCTTCGACGTTGTTCGTAAAGCTGAACGTCTTGTACATCACGACGTGATCGTAAAGGAAAGCCTTCCCGGCGCTGTATTCCATGCCAGCGCTACGTGCTAAGTCTTCGCTGTATACCGTTTCATACTGCAGCTCTAAGTTAGTAACGGAGTATGGGTGGACGGCTGAGGAACTTACGTCCTTTCCCTGTAGGATGTTCGTAGTGTCTGCTAGGGTTACTTCGAACTGCAGCTCGCTTAGCTGCCTTGGGTAGTATGCACCGTGGTTCGCGATAACTTCGAAATCTAATGGAACGACATATTTAGTACCATAAGCCGTCTTTATTTCGTCTTCTCCCGAGGCGCTGTCGGTTGCGCTTCTTACCTTGCGTATGGCTTCACTGGCGATTCCCTGCTCTATCCTTTGCGCGCGGTCAAATGCAGTCAACCATAAGTCCTTGTACGTGGTATACAAATCATACCTATTTAAGTCCAAGAGGGATTCCCCTGCGAACTTCACCCGCATCTTTGAGACAATGTTGCGGCCAAGGTCGTTGACAACGTAACGCGCGTCCGCAGTGCTTGGTTGTATTGCTAGGTCAAACCTTAGCGCCAGGGTGCCAGGAACTAAGACTAGGTTATCCGTTAGGCGGGGCACGCCTACGTACAGGGTTTCCCCTGGCTTAGCGCTGCTGGGGGTAAAGGTGACTCGGTGAAAGGTGCGTTCTGCTTTCAGTCCGCCAACCTGCTTAGGTAATACGTTGGGGTTTAACTTTGAGCTTATCATATATAATGGAAGTAGAAGGAACGGATTTTGACCCCACCACCGAAGAAGGTCAAGTAGACATTAACGACGAAGAATACGACGCATGGACTAAAGGCGCGGAAACCGACCCCCTAATCTACGATATGGCTCTAGAAAACAAGTATGGTAATAGATGGAAAAGCTTCAAGGCGGCCTTGAATCGCATGTGGCAATCGAAAAACCACGGCAGCCCCGTCCCTGAGTACTTGGAGCTTCAAAACATAGAGCAGCCTGAGGCAGCCGCGCGGGAAACTGTAGAGTGGGCAACGCAAGAGTTAAGGATGCGTCACCCCCACATTGACACTGACGCGATAAGACTCACAGAAAAAGGAAACAAAGTCCTCATAAGCGTCAGAGACCTGAGACAACCCGACAAAGACCGCTGGACGAAACCACAGCTCCTTTTTGACGAAAATGGCTCGATCAAGGTCAACGTGGCAAGATTAAGGGGCTTTCAAGAGGCCGCCCGAAGCATGTTAGAAGGTATGGAAGCATTGAATGAAAGGATTGCGCTAGAAAAACGCGCTATCGAACTGCAAAAAACGTTAATGGAAAGGGAAACAGAGTATGAAAAACGAATACGTCTGCTAACCGACGCTCAAAAGAAAGAAATCGAGGGCAAGAACGAAGTCATACTGCAATTCAAGCAAGAAGCTGAAACGGCTTTAGACGAAAGAGACCGAGCCAGACACGCCTTCGATCTTGCTATAAAAGACCTGGATATCAATAACGAGGAAGCTAAGGACTTACGGACCGCCATAACTAGGTCTTTAGAGGAACGGCGGCAGTTGGTTGCCGAAATTAACACTAAGGAAGAACAAATCCGACAAAGAGATCAGGCCGTCGAAGACCTGGAGGGGCAAATAGAGCGACAGCAGGAAACAATCGAGGACCAAACCCGTCCCGAAGAGGAAAGGGAAGCAGCTCAAAAGGAAGTGGAGGCCCTCGAGGTACGCCTTGCGGAATTACAGGCGCAAAAGGAAAACCTGGAAAGAGAATTGGGGCTTACCACCAAGGAAAAGGTAAAAAGAGCCCTTTTGAAGTATGGCGTTCCGCTGGCATTTGCGGTCGCTATTTCGAGCGTAGTAGGAGTTATCCTATCCGCGCTTAAGGCTACAGGCGCGGGCGTAAAGAAATTAGGTAATGGACTAACGGACTTGGGAAAAAAGATGGCAGCCGGTCTTCCTGGGCTGCTGGGTTCGGTCGTTTCCTTAGCGCTGAAGGCCGGCGGCGAACTGTTGAAGTTCGTGGGGAATAACATTTGGATCTTAGTCGTCGCTATTGGGGTGGTACTCCTGAAGAGGATGAAGGGTTAATCTTATCCTTGTGTATTACTGGGGGCTTATCGTCGTCGGGCATCCGAGGCGTCCTCGACTGGGGATAAGTAAAGATAGTATTCGCACCGCCCTGATAATGCGGAACTAGCGGTATAGCCGTCATAGTGCTAATGGTCTTATGATTATAAACGACATTCGGGCCCCAATAGACCCCGTTTATCGAAAAGTATTGGTTGGTACCCGGCACAGAAATATCGCTAACTAACCTGAAGCTTCGCATACTCGCAACTCGCTATCACGTGGAAGCTTATCGGCGCCACCGGTTCGCTGGTTTTCACTAATTCCGCCGAAAAGTGCGTTAAGCGCCTGCTGCCGCTACTTACCCCGTAGGGCTGCAGTGGCCGATCGTTCTCGTCGAGAATTCTAAACCCAACGTTAGGGGTATATCTCGTCGATATGCTAATAGTGCATATGATCAACCCTAGACCTCCAACCTTTACCCACAGCCCGGTGTCAACCCATTTATTATCGTCTGTGTAGGTCTTGTCCTCCAAAAAATGTAGAAACCAATCTTCCTTTGCGTGCGGGTTCATATATTTAAAGACTAATCACCGTAAGAGTGCTAATGGTCTTATGATTGTAAATAGTATCTCTTTGATCCTCTATGCTATTCACACAAACACTCCCGGAGTCATCTACGCGTATTTGCAGCTTTACCTTCCCATGGCAATCGGCGGCCATATGAAAAGTCCAAACCGATAAATTCTCAGCGCTGTTAGTGTTCGGCTCTACGGAGAAATGCGCGGGCTCCCTGTTGTTTGTCTTCGCGCGCATAGGCTGTAGTATGCCATTGTCATCCAGGAGCCTGAAGCCGACGTTGACGTGACTGCTTGTGCCAATGCAAATGCTACAAAGGATTAACTTCTTCCCTGAGTAGTTCAAATTCACGGACATACCTGTGACATCAACCCAAGATGCCTGGGTGTATTTTTTCTCGCCTGTGTAAGTCGTATAAACACAATCTACTCCAGTTACGTAGGGGTTGTTCATCGCCATATATAATAACTCAGACCAATGCTTGCAGCTGCTAAGCCGGCTTTTAGTAAGTTATGGTCGTATTCCTCGGGTATCGTAGGCATAACATGGACCTTCTTCGATGGTTTCTTAACTACGGGTAGCTTCGCCTCGTGTGACTTTTTTGGCTTCTCTATGAAGTGAGGAATGTTCCTAAGAGTGTCAGAGTTCACGTCGTTCGCCCCAAACTTCATGTCCTTGGTAGCTCGCTGCAGCTTATTGTTGTAACCCACGACGGAATTGGCGTTGATAACCAAATTACTTGGCATCAACCAACAACCAGGTGACAAAGCGTAATCCAGTCGCACTTTAGACTGCTGCACCGCTAATTGATATCTCTGCACCGACTTAGATATGTCATTTTCTATTATTGCAGACTCAAATAAAGTTAGGAATTCTTGTTGCGTTTCCTGTGAAGCGCCTTGGGATCCAACAATGGGGTTGCGGGTATTTACCTGCGCTCCCAGGATGCAGTACACGAATGCTTCAATGCTACGGTTAATCCTGGCTAGGTTCCTTAAACCTTTTCCTTTCATTAACACGAACGGATCCCAAGTGCCGGGGTAGTTTGTTTGAATTCTAGTAATTAATGAATTATTACCCTTATCGCCGCCCATATCACCGAACTCTAACTCATTACTTGGGTATTCCTGATGTCCGTAGTCAGCCGGCTTCTCACCATTGGCACCCCAAACGTAAACTATACCCAGCCCATGCGTCTTACCCTCCTTATAACGAAAGTCTTTTTGCTGTGGTTTGAACTCATTAATTAACCTTTCCAGGGCTGCGGCGTCATATCGGTTATTCATTGGATTAAATACCCCATCTCCCGGTAGGGGCACGTTAAGCTCCTTCAACAACCTCCTTACCGTAAAGGCAACGTGAAACTGCATAATTGGAATGTGAAACATGTCCGCGGCAACACCACAACCTTTAGTAGCAGCCCAAATAGCAAAGTTTAGCTGCTGTGGCCAATACCGCATGTTGGGTCCTGCTAACCATTCCCTGGCCTCTTTACCCGACGTATGCTTCAACATCGTATTCTTATAGATATTTCTTAGTATTACGTTAAATGATTGTTTACCCACTGAAATCTTCAGGTGCGTTACCAGCTTTTCGAAGTTGTTTACACCACCTTCAGCATCGTAAAATGGGTAATCTTCCGTGGTTAACAATAAGTTTCTAGGAAAATTAGGTGCTTTATAAACGGGCTTATGAACGGGTGTTTTTGGGTGTAATTTTTCCAATCCCTCTTCCAAATCCTTATTGCTGTAAACTAAGTCATTGTACTCTTTGAAGTAAATCCCGTCAGATCTGCTTTCAAACTTCGAGGTTACTGCTTTGGGATACAATTTCTTAAATGCTTCCCAATTCCAGTGGCTGTTATGTGGTTGCTCCTCTATGTTATTTCCAAAAGCGTCGTACATTAGTATATAATGGATGTTATACCATCAGCACCTCCGCTTTATCCTGATTTACCTAGGGAGGGACCTAACGAATTAAACGCCGAGAACTTCCGCTTGAATAAGGCAAATCTAATCCTCGCTTACTTGGAAGGGCAGACAAAACACTATGAAAAAGTTAGAAAAAAGTACGTTAGAGCCCGGAGTACGCTACATAAGATTGCGATAACTTCAGGATCCATATCTGTTGTGTTAACGGGCTCTGGCGTTGCTACTTCGCTTACTGGACCGGGAATAATCGTTGGAGTTCCTTTGGCTGGCGTTGGGGCAGCCTGTGGTATTATTTCAGCTGTTGCTACGGGCATTATGAAACAGTTGTCAAGCAAAATATCAAAACACGACACGACAATAGCTCTGTCAAGGGCTAAAGTAAATACGATCACTGACCTTGTCTCAAAGGCTTTGCGTGACAGAAAGATAGACGACGTAGAATTCTCGCTTATTTTAGCCGAAGAGGAAAAGTACGAGAAATTAAAGTCGGACATAAGGAATAAAAAAACAGTCGTAAAAGATCTTTCCGAGGAATCTCGCAAAAAGATCTACCAGGAGGCAAAAGAAGAGCTTCAAAGAAAGCTTGCTCAGTAAACATCTGCTTCGAAAAGAGCGTGACGGGATTCTATTTACATATTGAACGTCAGTCTAGAAATTACGCGTAATATAAATTCAGTGAATTATTACGCGTAATATGAATTATTTGGCGAATTATTACGCGTAATACGAATTATTTGGCGAATTATTACGCGTAATATGAATCATTTAGCGAATTATTATTCGTAATATGAATTATTTGCATGACTTTATTTGGCAAATTATTACGCGTAATATAAATTCATCGTACGAATTACGCGTAATATGTTATTGTCGCCTCGGAATCCATCCTAACAGGGGGTGGCTGGGGTCTATTTCATAAAATATTTCGTAGATTACGTTAGGGTAATAAGGAATATCCTTATCCAGCCGACAAAACATCCACTCGGCTCTGCTCATATCAGAAACCTCGGGAATAGACTTACCGGTAATTTCAGACAAAAGATAGGGAATAGCTTTGTAATATTTCCCTAGTTTTAATTTTTTCAGCGTTTTCCGTAGACTTTGCGGGGTTGGCTCTTCTAAGTGGTTTATAATTCTTTCCATTACTTCGTCGTCTAAATATACCGGCCGTTGACCTTGAATGTGACTCATCCAGTCTCTGAAGTATTTTATTCTTTTGTATGGCGTCTTCTTACGACCTCCGTTGGAATAATATTGTTCCCTGGTAGCACAAGGCACGGCATTACGAATATTTTTACCGCACTCGTAACACTGTGCTGACGTGTCGTCTTCTATTTGCATTTTCTTACCACAACAAATATACTTATTTGGTGGTGGGGTAACAAACTTGGGTTTCAAGCACTTTACACAGAAATCATAAGCAAACTCTTTACATTCTTCGCACTCCATATATAGACTAACATATTTGCGCTGTTGCCCCCAACCACACTAGGAGTGGGGATTGTCCGTAGGTGGATTTTTGACACGGGTCTTGCCCGTGTTGAGATTGCGCTGGAACCCCCATTCCCTATACTACTTACTAGTATCAACAAAAAAACACTCAAATACCTACTTGGACGTCACCATCATTAACATGTTGGAAGTATAAACCTTCATACCTTAAAAAAGCATCACTCAAATCAAGAAATATTTTACCAATCAATTATTTATTTTATGCAGAAACCAGTGCTGAAAGTTTTCTTGAAGGGGTTAGTTGCACTTTAAGAACAAAAAAACACTTTATTTCATATCCATTTTATTGGTATTTGTTAGTTTGTTGTCTTTTATTAAGTTTATTATGCATTGCATAAAATGCAGATAAAAAATGATATTCCTTAGGGGAAAATTACATTACAGAAGCGTTATTTCACTCTTTCCTTATATAATGTAATTACTGCGTAATGTACATACTTTATGAGCTTATTCGAGAAAAAAACGCCTAAAAATCTAATTTCTTTTAGAAAAAGTTTATTTTTCTAACACATTAAAAAATAGATTTTTTGTAGGATTTTTGTTCCCCTTTATGAAAAAAAAGTCCTTTGAGAGCACTGAAAGACAAAATATGACAAGTCAAGTGTTTATTTGTCTTTTTGTCAAACATATCCACGTATCATTGTAGAATGACACTAGCCGTCTTTACGCTAGTCTGCAAAAAACTATTGTCTTATGAATCGTAATAGTATTTTCTGAACACTTCCGGTGGCGCAATTTTTTCTCCAAAAACTCGAACGTAGGCATCCATTTAATGCATAATTTATCGAGAGCGAGCTTGGGGATACCCCATTTTTCTTTCATATTTGGAATCAGCATTTAATTTTAGGTTAAGAAAGTTTTAATTTTCGGTTTATTTTTTCAAAGTAGTCAGCCACTTTAAAAAGTGATATACATTACCTTGATCAAGGCTAGCTATTTGTTAGATTTTTGTTTGTTGTAATGAAAAGGCAATTATGAGGAGTTACTTAGTACACACTGCGCATGTCAGTTCTCGTCCGTCAACATACGGAAGACAAGGTAGAGAACCACACCCTTCCTTCCACGGATCAACAGGGCCTGGTCAATATCAGCTTTTGACCCAGGAACAGCCTCTGCATCTCATCAACACATATGAATTCTGATTTTGCATATCCATAATAATCAGTTCATAAGATATCCATGGTACTCCCGTGTCCATCCACGGGACACTCGTAAGTTGCGGGGATCATCATCTTGGCACTTCGTGTTGGCAATGTAAACAGCAACACATGGAGCGTCGTTCTCGTTAAGGCCTGAAGTAGTTAATGGATTAAAGTCGCCAAGCTCATATTCGGTACCGTATAAGTATCCAGCGGTTCTGGTGGCCATCTTTGTACCTTCCATATTGGGGGGGGTCCTCAGGGGAGGACAAAGGAACTTGGCACCTCCACCTTTTATGAGTATAGTGCGAAACCTCCAATAACGGACCTGGAAAGTTTTTATAAAACATATAAGAGAAAGCAAAACGCTTTAAAAAAAAATTACTTTTCATACCTTGTAAAAGAGCGTAGCATTGTAAGGGCAGCTGGTTCTTCCCAATCGTAGTAACTGTACTCCACCACTCTTGGATCCTGGTGGACCTCTCACACCTTGATGTCCTGTCTCTCCGTTAGAACCTGGTAGAACCTAGAAGGAAAAATTCACAACAATTCATTTATTTTACAATCCGACCGATATAAATTTTGAGAATAATAATGGTTTTTCTTTGACCTTCTTCTAGATTTTACTAAATGTCCATTTTCCATGCATAATCATACCCATGGTCCGGTTGCGCCATCTCTACCATCACGAACGCTCCACGACCATCTCTACCTGTTTGAGAATAGTGCCATCACCTTTAGTGCCGTTTTATCTATGTAACGGGGCTTGACCATAGGATTTTAGTCCTGAACGCTTTACTTTATTGATTTCATTATTCAACGAGGCATTATCTAAAGTGGCTACATTGTTTGCGGACGCTTTAGCAAACTTGGGGGGTTTTTAAATCAATGGCGGATACAGGTTCGTGGGGCATCCCCTGGCAGATAATGTAGCGCGACGCAACAACTGCCTCATCACATGTCCACACTCTTCTCCAGGTATTAACCGCACTTTTGATAGATCATCAACTCTCTTTTTATTAAAAATAAACCTTTTACTTTTAATTCTTATATGTAATTTCACTGGTTATTAAATAGTTTAATAATCCCGCTACTGAAATTTCCAAAATGCTTACCTCGATATTGATGCTCGTTTTGATTCAAGATGGAGGATTCAAAAAATAGTTCGATGTTTAATAATATTTTATTTGTAACCACCTGATATTAATGTGGCTTCTAATTTGTTTGAATCGTGTTGTTTTAGGCGTCGACTTTTTCAAACATTTTCACTCTGTTTTTCTCA